>NC_068424.1:57998474-58298474 GCF_023373465.1 Oncorhynchus keta | reverse complement strand
TAGATCTCTGCAGTTCATCCAGAGTGATCATGGGCCTCTTGGCTGCATCTCTGATCAGTCTTCTCCTTGTATGAGCTGAAAGTTTAGAGGGACGGCCAGGTCTTGGTAGATTTGCAGTGGTCTGATACTCCTTCCATTTCAATATTATCGCTTGCACAGTGCTCCTTAGGATGTTTAAAGCTTGGGAAATCTTTTTGTATCCAAATCCGCCTTTAAACTTCTTCACAACAGTATCTCGGACCTGTCTGGTGTGTTCCTTGTTCTTCATGATGCTCTCTGCGCTTTTAAACGGACCTCTGAGACTATCACAGTGCAGGTGCATTTATACGGAGACTTGATTACACACAGGTGGATTGTATTTATCATCATTAGTCATTTAGGTCAACATTGGATCATTCAGAGATCCTCACTGAACTTCTGGAGAGAGTTTGCTGCACTGAAAGTAAAGGGGCTGGATAATTTTGCACGCCCAATTTTTCTGTTTTTGATTTGTTAACAAACTTTGAAATATCCAATAAATGTCGTTCCACTTCATGATTGTGTCCCACTTGTTGTTGATTCTTCACAAAAAAATACAGTTTTATATCTTTATGTTTGAAGCCTGAAATGTGGCAAAAGGTCGCAAAGTTCAAGGGGGCCGAATACTTTCGCAAGGCACTGTACTCTCACAGCTAGTTAGCAGGCTAGATGGTGGCAAATGTGAATTTGGACCAGTCCCTGACCAATGACATCACAAGCGTCAAAATATAGCTACGAAGTGATGCTTTGTAACCTGCTGTGTTTTTTTGTCTCCCAAAACATTTTAATGACTGAGCTTGAGGAATACCCTTTGCAAAAAGATAATGTAACGCACCAGATTTTGCGGGCTTCACCGCTGTAATGGTGCATGTTCTTAGCACAGCACTTGCTTTACTTTTGGGCGTAGCATCCATTTTTTATCACTTCACCCAACATGACCTTGCAAGCTTCTATCTATTCAGCACTCACCTCTCTGACTGTGTATATAGTTGCATTGCTGGTATAGTGTCCAGTCTTGCAGTAGAGGGCAAAAGCCACATAGGCTTATAGCCATGCAAAGAGTGCCCTCTTCAGGACAAATAATGAAATGTGAAAATATAATTCTATGAAGAACGGCTTTTTTTATCAAGTTATGCGCCAAACACTAAATTTAACAACGAGAGAGATCGAAATCATAGTGTTTTTACATATTACAATCATTTCATAGCCTAAGTTTAATTTTCAAACATTGGAGATTCAATAGACACATGCACATTCACACTGATTTGCCATCTTCGAGGAACAGAAGTTAGCAAAAAGTTGGGGGTTGTATTTCATTAACGTTTTATTGAAAAGGTACGGATTTAAGTATTGACCTTGGGAGAATCAATGTAGTAGGAGCTAGATTCCACAAAGCCTGGTCTCTGCTCCACTCTGTTGGGGAAATTCATCATAAACTTCCTTCACGATGGAGGTGGTGTTTTGTCCGCTAGTCAAAATGCTGAGTTTTGGCACTTTAGCAAGGCGTTATTCCCCAATTTTTAAAAACGTTTTCCATGTGGTCTGTATTAAAGGGTACTTAATTTAATGTAACAGGCTTTTCAAGTTCAATATTGGTGCACAATTTCTGCTTATCAAAGGGATGCAAAAAGCACACTTTTCATGGAAAAACACATTGTATTGTTAGGTCGCTGGTTAGAATTACGGAGCCAGCAAGGTGAAAATGAATCCCTTGGACAAAATGTTATCTGTCAGTAATATTCATTTAAAAACTGAGAAATGTTTTTTTATTAATTCATTTAAAAAGGTAGATTTTCTTTTAAACAAAATATTTTGACATCTGGCCGCAAGACCCCCTGCAGTACCTTAATGGGACCCCATTTTAGAAACACTGGCATAGCTAGCTAGTTTTATTATGGCATTGAGATAGCCAGGCATTTGTTTGAAAAACATATCTTGTCTTTGAAAATTAAATGCAAGGAATTGTTGCTATGCCACTTAGCTAATATCATCTCCGATCTATCACAGACTCACAAGAACATGTCTTTCCGAGGAGGTGGTGGAAGAGGTGGCCGTGGTGGCGGATTCAACCGTGGTGGAGGGGGAAGAGGAGGATACGGTGGTGGTGGTGGTGGAGGATATGGGGGTCGAGGTGGCGGCGGCGGTGGTTTCCGAGGTGGACGAGGAGGCTTCCAGGACTATGGCCCTCCAGAATATGTTGTTGGTAAGATGACTGATTTGGCAATGTGATGATGCACCCATATTGATTAAACACTTTCTCGTGATGCAGGGCGCATTGTTGATGCTTGGCATCCTGAATTTACTCCAGTTGTCTATTAATGTCCATGTTGTCTGCCAGGTGTTGCAACCTCCGTTGTCGTGGGTTTACTTGCAGGTGATGATCCGTGTTTTTTTTCTGTACTGACCATATGTCCTTGCTCTTTCCTCCAGCACTAGGGGAGTTTATGCACCCCTGTGAGGATGAAATTGTGTGCAAGTGTGTAACGGAGGAGAACAAAGTTCCCTACTTCAACGCGCCTGTGTACTTGGAAAACAAGGAGCAGATCGGGAAGGTGGATGAAATCTTCGGTCAGCTACGTGACTTTGTATCCTTTCAATGTTTTGTTGTCTAACCTGTATCGTATTTGTGGTTGGTTTATATCATTACATTCTTCAGTGATACAAAATACTAATCTCAATGTAAAAAGTTGCATGCTATGGTCATTTTCCTACTGTTTAACACTGAATTTCATGTAATTTGTGACACTGGTTGGCCCCTTAACCTAAAGCTACAGTATTTCTCTGTCAAACTCTCTGATAATATGAAGGCTTCCTCATTCAAAAAATTACAGAAGGTAAGCAATATCAGTTTGTTACATGTAGCAGAGCTTGACCAGTAGTTGCTTAAGTACTTTTTGTCTTGTCTATGATACCCAATCTGGCATCCGTGGGGTTATCTGAGAATGAGGAGCTTTGTGACGGGCAGTGCATTCATGCTTCTCATGCTTTTTGGAACAGAAATTACAGAAATACCTCCCTCAACTCTCCTGTCAACCAATCATCATCTGTGAATCAAACACGGATTCACAAATCTTTGTTTATTTTTTTTTATCAGGAGCTCAGTGCAGCCCCTCTGCACAGCCAATGTGTACTTCTGTTTTTGCCACAGTTGTATCATAATTCCCCTGCGGAACCTTTACGCCATGGGCACTGGATTGACCATAAATCTGCTTTAGTTATTGCATAGAAATGTCTTGACCTGTATTGTGTAACAGCATATTCTGGTCCACAGTTCTACGTAGACCCAATGAAACTCCTACCACTACAGAGGTTTCTTCCCAGACCCCCGGGTGAGAAGGGTCCCCCAAGGGGAGGCAGAGGAGGTAGAGGTGGACGAGGAGGTCCCCGCGGAGGTAAGAGTGAAATGCCAACCGCTCAGCCCCATGGGTGTTTTTTCTCTTGTGATTAAAAGTGGAGTAATGTTAGTCAATTGATATTCAAACAAAATACATTTGTCCTCCCAGGTGGATTCCGTGGTGGCAGGGGTGGTGGTGACCGTGGCGGATTTGGAAGAGGAGGCTTCGGTGGTGGGCGGGGAGGAGGAGGATTCAGAGGAAGAGGTGGCGGAGGCGGACGAGGATTCAGAGGTGAGTCTAAATCCTGGAAAAGGAATCCAAGTGACTGTGCATAGACAATTTGCTGTTTTTAGATTTCATGATGTGTGTTCCTGTGGCATTGATGCCTTTTTCTGTCATCCAGGTGGCAGATGATGACAAACACTGTATGCCCCGTGGGATCCTCACCAAGTGTCAATCCCTACAGGAAGCAAATCAGTGCAATGCGATGCTGGAGCTTGGCTCTGTTGGACTTGACATCGAGAATGAACATTTCATCTTTTTATACTGCTCAATTGTCAATTTGTTTTTGTATACCAATCTATGATGTGTGAATTAATGGCTTTTTATTTAATGAACCTTGAAAGCACTCTGCTGTCACAGGGAATAGTATCATTAATGTCCCAGTTTTTGCAACTCTTCAACATTGTTCACACTGGATGGTTTGGGGGTACATTTAGGATGTGTCATGGTGTTATACTGTTGAATATGATTGAGAGCTTTCATGTTGGAGTGCAATGTTGATAAGAGACAGAAATGGATAATACCTGGAATTGTATAAGACATATAAGGCTTGGTTTGGTAAGTGGAAGATATGGTGGACATTAGTATTCATTACAATCAGTGGAAAATATTGTATTTACCCCAGAAATCTAATGTGGTTAGAGTACTGGCACCTTGTGTAAAGAAAAGCCTTTGATTAAATAGTGCTGTGTATAAGTTTCTCCTGTTTTTATTTGGACATTTAACTTAATGTCTTATTTTTTGCTCATGCAAATATAAACAAGTGTTCCGGAATTGGAACAATACCTCTTTCAAATTCAAGGTGATTTTGTTTGTTTCAACACCTTTTGTCAACTGATCATGTACCGAAAGGTTGCTAGTACCACTGCCGAAAGCAAATAGTCCAGCAGTTGTCTGCAAAGGCAAATTATTAATCTTTGAAATTAGTTAGCTGTTTGTGTGGGTAAATGTGATAATTTATGTCTTCACCATACATTTGTCATTCTTATTGGTGTCCCATATCAAGCTCAAATCAAATTTTATTTGTCACATACACATGGTTAACAGATGTTAATGCGAGTGTAGCGAAATGCTTGTGCTTCTAGTTCCGACAATGCAGTAATAACCAAAGAGTAATCTAGCTAACAATTCCAAAAATACTACCTTATACACAAGTGTAAAGGGATAAAGAATATGTACATAAAGATATATGAATGAGTGATGGTACAGAGCGGCATAGGCAAGATGCAGTAGATGGTATCGAGTACAGTATATACATATGAGATGAGTATGTAAACAAAGTGGCATAGTTTAAAGTGGCTAGTGATACATGTATTACATAAAGATGCAGTAGATATAGAGTACAGTATATACGTATACATATGAGATAAATAATGTAGGGTATGTAAACATATTAAGTAGCATTGTTTAAAGTGGCTAGTGATATATTTTACATCAATCCCATCAATTCCCATTATTAAAGTGGCTGGAGTTGAGTCAGTGTGTTGGCAGCAGCCATTCAATGTTAGTGGTGGCTGTTTAACAGTCTGATGGCCTTGAGATAGAAGCTGTTTTTCAGTCTCTCGGTCCCAGCTTTGATGCACCTGTACTGACCTCGCCTTCTGGACGATAGCAGGGTGAACAGGCAGTGGCTCGGGTGGTTGTTGTCCTTGATGATCTTTATGGCCTTCCTGTGACATTGGGTGGTGTAGGTGTCCTGGAGGGCAGGTAGTTTGCCCCCGGTGATGCATTGTGCAGACCTCACTACCCTCTGGAGAGCCTTACGGTTGTGGGAGGAGCAGTTGCCGTACCAGGCGGTGATACAGCCCGATAGGATGCTCTCGATTGTGCATCTGTAGATGTTTGTGAGTGCTTTTGGTGACAAGCCGGATTTCTTCAGCCTCCTGTGGGTGGATGCCGAGAAACTTAAAGCGTACTACCCTCTCCACTAATGTTCCATCGATGTGGATAGGGGGGTGTTCCCTCTGCTGTTTCCTGAAGTCCACAATCATCTCCTTAGTTTTGTTAACGTTGAGTGTGAGGTTATTTTCCTGACACCACACTCCGAGGGCCCTCACCTCCTCCCTGTAGGCCGTCTCGTCGTTGTTGGTAATCAAGCTTACCACTGTTGTGTCGTCCGCAAACTTGATGATTGAGTTGGAGGTGTGCGTGGCCACGCAGTCGTGGGTGAACAGGGAGTACAGGAGAGGGCTCAGAACGCACCCTTGTGGGGCCCCAGTGTTGAGGATCAGCGGGGTGGAGATGTTGTTACCTACCCTCACCACCTGGGGGTGGCCCGTCAGGAAGTCCAGTACCCAGTTGCACAGGGCGGGGTCGAGACCCAGGGTCTCGAGCTTGATGACGAGTTTGGCGGGTACTATGGTGTTAAATGCTGAGCTGTAGTCAATGAACAGCATTTTCACATAGGTATTCCTCTTGTCCAGATGGGTTGGGGCAGTGTGGTTGAGATTGCATCGTCTGTGGACCTATTTTGGCGGTAAGCAAATTGTAGTGGGTCTAGGGTGTCAGGTAGGGTGGAGGTGATATGGTCCTTGACTAGTCTCTCAAAGCACTTCATGATGACGGAAGTGAGTGCTACGGGGCGGTAGTCGTTTAGCTCATTTACCTTAGCTTTCTTGGGAACAGGAACAATGGTGGCCCTCTTGAAGCATGTGGGAACAGCAGACTGGGATAGGGATTGATTGAATATGTCTGTAAACACACCAGCCAGCTGGTCTGCGCATGCTCTAGCAAACCTGTAATGTGTCTTCTGAATGGCTACTGTGACTAATCTTGTGAGATACTTCTCCTTGCTGTAATAATAGCTGTGTGGTCAATAGATGAGATGTACTCCACAGTGAGGAAATTACATTGCAGTGTCAAATGTCAATGCCTCACTTCAGGGGTCGATATCCATGTTCAGTTTGTGTGCATGATGCCCTTTATGTGAGTACTATCTGTCGAGAGGCCAAGGCTTTTTTTGGCACAGCTTGGTGGGTAGTCATCGTTCCCCCCCCATAAACCCACAGGGTTGCTGGTTCAATAACACCCCTTCACCAATTGACAGTGTGATCTACTGTATAATAAGGTTTGCTATGATTGGATAATATCCTCCAATAAATGTCAGGACCGTGTGCATTCACTGCATATGCGGTTGGCTGAGGATTTCATGGGTTTCCACAAATCATGGAACACGTCGTCATGGACGCCAACACCTATCCTGATTGGTCGAGACGGTAGTTCTTGAACTGCCACTGCAACCACCCCTTTCTCTCGTGCGGAAGAAAGAACATGGAGGCAGCTGGGAAGGTAAGCTCAAAGTACATGAAAAATCAACATTGTATACGTTTACATTTTGCGCTTTTGAAATGTGCAATGTTAACATTTTTGCCGTTGAAACGACATTAAAGCGTGTATTTTGCTCGCAAAGACAGATTTTGAATGGACATTGACCTGGCCGTAGAAGTTCCACGTATAGTCAGCGAGAGATTCCAATAAACATTGTAACGTTAGTCTTTCATTTTAAGCGGATGTGAATCAAGTTAAACTACCGTTATGCAATTCGAGGGGTCATGGGTTTAGAATGAATCTAGGTAGGCAATAGCCGACCTAACTCCACTATTTACGATGGAGTTGTGGGCGGACTGGAGCTCCGATGTCACATACAATTAAGTTAAGAAAAACTTGATTTCAGCACCCGAAGATAGCCCGGAATTGAACCATAATATGGATTTACAGTAGAAGTTCAATATGACGATTCACATCTCCAACTCGGTCATCAAGTTTTCTGAAGACAAAACAATGGTATGCCCAACAACGACGAGACAGTAGGTGGAGAGCCCTCTACCTAAAAAAATAAAAAGGGTCAAAAGCGTCAAGTTCATCGGTGTGCACATCACTGACAACCCTGAAATGGTCCCTTCACACATATAGTGTGGAGAAGGCACAACAGCGCCTCTCCGACCTCAGAAGGCTGAAGACATTTGGCTTGGCCCCCAAGACCCTCACAATCTTCTACAAATGCACCATTGAGAGCAATTTGTCGGGCTGTATCACCGCCTGGTATGGCAACCACACTGTCAGCTACGCACACTGCCTTCCCTCCAGGATATCTACAGCACCTGATGTCACAGGAAGGCCAATAAGCTCGTTTCGTCAGCCACCCTAGCCACGGCCTGTTCACCCTGCTATCATCTCGAAGGCCGAGACAGTGCTGGGGCTGAGAGACTGAAAAAACGGCTTCTTTCTCCTGGCCATCAGACTGTTAAATATTCACCACGAGCTGCCCAGTACTCTGCCCTGCCCTGCCCTTAATCACTGTTACTAGCCGGCTACCACCCAACACCTTAGCCTGCTGTCCTATGTACATAGCAGAGGGGGCAGGTGGGAGGAGCTGTAGGAGGAAGGGCTAATTGTAATGGCTGGAATTAAATCAACAGAATGGTACTAATTAAAACACATCACACACATGGAAATTGATTCCATTCCAGCCATTACAATGTGCCGGTCTTCTTATAGCTCCTCCCACCAGCCTCCTCTGGTACATAGACAAACACGGGTCACTTTTTAATAATGTTTACATACTGTTTCACCCACTTTTATATGTATACATGGTAAGAAATTCCACATGAACTTTTAACATGGCACACCTGTTAATTGAAATGCATTCCAGGTGACTACCTCATGTAGCTGGTTGAGAGAATGCCAAGAGTGTGCAAAGCTGTCATCAAGGCAAAGGGTGGCTACTTTGAGAAATCTTAAATATAAAGTATATTTTAATAGGTTATGGCCTAATTATTTTATTTCAATTGACTGATTTCCTTATATGAACTGTAACTCAGTAAAACCAATGAAATTGTTCCTTGTTGCATTTATATTGTTGTTCAGTATGCTACAATTTATTATGGGTATTTTTGTGACCATAACTAAAATAGAGTATAGTAGAGACCACATTGCTTTTTGCCTCTCAGGACGGTAACATTAGCTAGAATCACAAACGGTTCATTGCTGTTTCAAGTTGTCTCATGTTTGAACCAGTCCCCTCCAGATTAAACTAGAGATTGTATACTGGCTTTAGTAGACCTGGCTCTAGACTACAGATTAAAGTCCGTCCAACTGCTAAGAGGCCCAGTCACTGCACATTCCATCTTCTATCACTGACCGCCCTCTCTTCAACTGCACTCACCATAAACCCCAATCAATCTTCCAAATTCATATTTTCTGTGTATGAAGTTGACTGTTGACACATTGAGCTTCTCTCTTCCAGGTGATCAAGTGCAAGGCAGCAGTAGCTTGGGAGGCTGGGAAACCTCTGTCCATTGAGGAGGTGGAGGTGGCCCCACCGAAGGCCAATGAAGTGCGCATCAAGGTAACCCTTCCCTTTGCCAAAAATGTCTAAGACTAATGCACCTCCTGTATTGTACTTGCATTACATGTCCAGCAACAACATAACCAACAACCTCATCCTGCAGTAGACTGCTGGATCTTTGGTTTGTGTGTGTGATACAATATATATTACTAGAACCATGTCAGTGAGCACTCGCTCTGTAAAACATAACATACTGTTTGATGCAGGCCGCTCTTCGACAGGGATGAACTGTTCAGCAGCTTGAATACCGTGGGGAGCTTCTTGTGTTTCCCTGTCTCCCCGCCCAAATAGATTCAGTTGGCCAGCTGTGAGGAAGTCATCTTTGAAATATGTTCAACAGGGCTTATCTGGCCCAGTGTTTAGACTAGAGAGTGTCATTTATGGTATACTCTATAAGCATTTTACCACTCCTCTAATAGCTAGCTGCCTGTCTTGCACCATTTAGACAACCATGTGATAGTTTCTATGATCAACATAGCAGGTGCAGTTGTTGGTATTGTACTGTAGGGAATAGTCCTGGTGGGTTGAGATGTGGTTCAACAGTTAGGGATGTTTTAGGCCAGTTGGCACACGTGTTTCATAGCCTACTGGGTGTGATGGATGAATTAACTAATGGCAATGTTGTCTTTCAGGTCTTTGCGACAGGTGTTTGTCACACAGATGCCTTCACCTTGAGTGGCAGCGACCCTGAGGGACTTTTCCCTGTCATCCTGGGTCATGAGGGTGCCGGGACAGTCGAAAGCGTAGGAGAGGGAGTCACCAAGTTCAAACCAGGTGAGGGACTGCGAATATCAACGAATGTATTATCCCTAAAACAGCGGTTAGAGCATTGGACCACTAACCGAAAGGTCGCTGGTTCAAATTCCCGAGCCGACAAGGTGAAAAATCTGTCTGTGTACTTGAGAAAGACACTTAACCCTAATTTGCACCAGGGGCACCGTACTACTATGGCTGACCCTGTCAACAACACATTTCACTGCATCTATAGTGTGTTCATACCCCTTGACTCATTCCACATTTTGTTGTGTTACAGCCTGAATTAAAAATGTATTTAACGGACCCACCTCATTTACATAAGTGTTCACACCCCTAAGTCTACATGTTAGATTCACCGTTTGCAGCAAATACAGATGTGAGTCTTTCTGGGTAAATCTCTAAAAGCTTTGCACACCTGGATTGTACAATATTTGTATATTCTAAAAATAAATATTTTAAGCTCTGTCAAGTTGGTTGTTGATCATTGCTAGACAGCCATTTTCGAGTCTTACTATAGATTTTTAAGCTGATTTAAGTCAAAACTGTAACTTGTCCACTCAGGAACATTCAATGTTGTCTTGGTAACAAACTCCATTTTATATTTGTCAGTGTGTTTAAAGATCTTGTCCTGCTGAAAGGTGAATTTGTCTCCTAGTGTCTGTTGGAAAGAGTTGTTTTAGCATAAAGATAAACGGAATAGAGCTAAGCACAGGCAAAATCTTAGAGGAAAACCTGGCTTTATGCTAAAACAACTCCCTAGTACTTCGCCGATGACGAGCATACCTTCTGTAGCTCAGTTGGTAGAGCATGGCGCTTGTAACGCCAGGGTAGTGGGTTCGATCCCCGGGACCACCCATACGTAGAATGTATGCACACATGACTGTAAGTCGCTTTGGATAAAAGCGTCTGCTAAATGGCATATATTATTATTATTATTATACCCATAACATGATGCAGCCACCACCATGCTTGAAAATATGAAGAGTGGTACTCTGTGATGTGTTGTCTTGGACTTGCCCCAAGTATAACGCTTTGTATTCAGAACAAATATTTCTTTGCCACATTTTTGCAGTATTACTTTAGTGCCTTTTTGCAAACAGGATGCATGTTTTGGAATATATTTATTATGTACAAGGCTTCCTTTTCACTCTATTTAGATTAGTAGTGTGGAGTAACTGCAATGTTGTTGATCCATCCTTAGGAGAAAACTATCATAGCCATTAAACTCTGTAACTGTTTTAAAGTCACCGTTGGCTTTCTGGTGAAATCCCTGAGTGGTTTCTTTCCTCTCCGGCAAAGGACGCCTGTATCTTTGTAGTGACTGGGTGTATAGATACACCATTTGAAGTGTAGTTAATAACTTAAACCATGCTCAAAGGGTTATTCAATGTCTCATTTTAAAATGTTTACCCATCTACCAAAAAGTGCCCTTCTTTGCGAGGCATTGGAAAACCTACCTGGTCTTTGTGGCTGAATCTGTGTTTGAAATTCACTGCTCAACTGAGGGATTTTACAATTATCTGTATGTGTTGGGTACAGAGATGAGGTAGTCATTAAAACATCTAGTTAAACAATATTATTGCACATACAGTGAGTCCATGCACCTTATTATGTGACTTGTTAAGCACATTTTTATTCCTGAACTTATTTAGGCCATAACTAAGGGTTGAATACTTATTGACTCAATACATTTAATCTTTTCATTTTTACTAGCTTGTAAAGATTTCTAAAAACATATTTCCATTTTGACATGATGGGGTATTCTGTGTGTGTGTGTAGGCCAGTGACACAAAATCTACATGTATTTCCTTTTAAATTCAGGCTGTAATACAACAAAATGTGGAAAAAGTCAATGGCTGTGAATACTTTCTGAAGGCTCTGTATCTGGTGTCTGTGACAATACATGTTATTTTATTTTAGGCCAGAACTAACATGCCAGAATCAACTAATACCAGGACTTGATCAGTCGAATCAGATGTTTAGGTACTGGGCTGGAATGAAATTATGTTTGAATGAAATCGTCCTCCTGAACTGTCTCCTTACTAAAAGTCATTTTTATCTCCTAGGTGACACCGTCATCCCATTGTATGTGCCACAGTGTGGTGAGTGCAAATTCTGCAAAAACCCCAAGACCAACCTCTGCGGGAAGATCAGGTAACTAGAAGGGAATCTGGCCTGTCAATAGTGCAGGATGAGTCCATTATAGCTTGGAAGGTTGAGGTCAAGCTCATTCTATTTTCAAAGTCTGCCAGGTAGGCAGTGAAGGACTGAGCATATCTGTAATGACAGTTAGAATAATCTCAGATATAGTAGGACTGTATGCTACTCCAGTCTTGGGATTGAAATAGCTGCTGTGCGGGCGAAGAAGCAACCAGTGTTGCGAACACCAACATTGCAACTTAAAACCAAATCAAGGCCAAATTCTGTCAGGCAGAGCTCTGAAATAGCCCCTGAAATAGTTGACAAAAATGTTTCACTTGGGGGGGCCCCCCCCTTCAGCATTGGGTACCATCCTGCGCGCGTGCGCACACACCACGTCTATTTCTATGGGCACAAGCCCTGTTCATGACAGAAACAGTTTACACCCCTGTTGGTGGAGAGAATTTTGCAGGTGTAAAGCTTGTTTCCTGCAATTCTATGTGTTTTGTCATGGGGGCGCAAAGCAAATTGTCTCGCAGTTCTTTTTTTTTTCCACGTCTAATGTGTATTCATGTGATATTTGGGTGACAATTGCTACAATATCTGTGGGCTAAAAAACTAAATAAAACAAGGTTAGCTGACATGGGCCAGTTGATCTGGGCATTTCGTACAAGTTATAATTAGCCCTCTAAGCTATGCAATGACTAACATGACAAGATTAACAGATGTACTACCCAATTTCGAAATTGCACCGTGTGCATTATGCTATTACAACTGGCTGTTACTGATAATCATTCGCCCCCTCTCCAGAATGACCCAGGGCCAGGGTCTGATGCCTGACAACACCTCGCGGTTCACCTGCAAGGGCAAGCAGCTGTTCCACTTCATGGGGACCAGTACCTTCTCTGAGTACACAGTGGTGGCCGACATATCGGTGGCCAAGGTGGATGAGAAGGCCCCCCTGGACAAGGTGTGCTTGCTGGGCTGCGGCATCTCCACGGGCTACGGAGCTGCCCTCAACACTGCCAAGGTTGGTGGGAGATGCCAGGCTGCAAAACAAAGTACCTAGTCTAGAAGTGGAAAGCACAAGCGATAGTTACAGCTTTGTGTCATTTGGTTGTATCACTTTGTTTTCTATCCTCTGTAAATTAACTTTCCACTCATGCAAATACTTAGTTAATATGTCCACTGGTTTCAAATTTAGGAAAGCAAATGAATAGGCAATGAGCATAATAACACACATCTGACACTAAAATTGTATTCCATTGTTTTACTGACCAAATGCCATTCTGGAACTCTTGCGTTCCCAACCCACCTCCCAGGTTGAGCCTGGCTCCACTTGTGCCATTTTTGGCCTGGGCGCCATCGGCCTTGCCGTCATCATGGGCTGCAAGGTTGCCGGGGCGACCAGGATAATCGGCGTGGACATGAACCCAGACAAGTTTGACAAGGGCAAAGAGTTTGGGGCCACCGAGTTGGTGAACCCCAAGGACCACAGCAAGCCCATCCAGGAGGTGCTGGTGGAGATGACCGACGGGGGGGTGGACTACTCCTTTGAATGCATCGGCAACGTGGCTGTTATGGTAAGGCTGTCCATTTAATAAAGTTAATAATGTCACATTAGTAAATAATTTTGCTATCTCTCAATTCAATTATCTTAATACTTTTTTCTAACGATATGAACAAAATATTTTATATTTATATGGAACAATAAAACTGAGAATATTTTTATAAAATATATTACTGATTTCAAAAGGGTGGGCTTAAACGGACTAATTTAAAAGCCCTGGATGTGACCTTGAGGGTATCCTGGATACAGAAACTATATTTCAATCCAAACTGGATTTCAGCTAAATTAATTGAATGCGACAATCTGATTTTGACAACAACCTCCTACCTTTTCTTAAACATTTCTCTACCAAAACAACAGTATTTTTTTTTTAGCAGTGCATCTCCATTCCTCCAGGAGGCAATAAAAACATGGTTACGGTTATAGTTACAATTCTATCTACTTGAAAACCCGGAGAAAATTCTTCAGCAACTTATTTGGTACAACACAAATATTGAAATTGATGGACAACCACTTTGTTGGAAACCTTTTATTGAAAAACACATTTATTTTCTAAATGACATTGTGGACAAGGATGGAATGTTGCTTGATTTTGGAACATTGTGTCGAACCTATGTGGATATTTAAACAAGTCATATATGCTGAGTTGGTGTCTGCTATCCCCCCACATGGAAGGTTAAGATGAAGATAGAAAAGCACAACATAACTGTGCCGTCCTTGCTACATGTTCAAGGCTGGCTTTCCCATCACTCCATCAAGCAACATATTAACCCTCAGCTTATCATCTTTGGTGACCTCAATGTCCATAGGTATTCAATTAACAACACCATATTTTCTGCTAGGTAAAATATTAATATCCAAAACACCCAACCTTTTTAAACAATTTGTTAAGACACCGATTCATCCTTGAATGTACAATTTACTTTTAGAAATCAGAAGATTCAACAGCATCAAAGAAAGTGGGAGTGTTAGTCAAATAAATATGCCTAAAGAGTTAACCATGTTGACTAGAGTTCTATTGAACAATGTTAATTAAAGCAAATATACTGTGTAATTATAGGGCAAAATGTTCCATATGCCATGGAATGTAAGCTAACAATAATTTGTCCTAATTTATTTTTGTATTAGGCTACACCATGGCATTGTTGTATTGTGTCTGTCTATTGTTATGTACATTGTCCTCAGTTCTTATGGTTGTCTAACAAAATAAAGACACTCTCCAACACTATGGAAGGTGTTATACTCTTCACCACCAGAGGTCACTGTAGGGGATATTTCAGGCTTGGACCACAACCGCAAAATACATGTCACTTTGCTAAGCAGATGAGTATTTAGGGAATCCAATCTTCTGATGATGGTCAATTGGTTGTTTCAGAGGGCAGCTCTGGAGGCGTGCCACAAAGGCTGGGGCGAGAGCATCATCATCGGGGTGGCCGGCGCAGGGAAGGAGATCTCCACACGTCCGTTCCAGCTGGTTACCGGCCGTGTGTGGAGGGGCACAGCATTTGGAGGTTAATGTCGTGGATGATTTTCATAATGAACCTAGCCTTTTTTTGACAAATGTATTTTACTCTGTAAAGTCACCTATGTTTTGGATAAATGTGTAGTTATGAGACTTTTTTTTTTTATGGAAGTATGATAATGCAGTAAGGTAATGCATAGATTCCTCCATTATGTTTTCCTGTTCCTTTGTCCCAGGCTGGAAGAGTGTGGATAGCGTCCCCAAACTAGTGACTGACTACATGAACAAGAAGCTGAAGGTGGATGAGTTTGTAACCCACACCTTGCCCTTTGACCAGATCAATGAGGCCTTTGACCTCATGCATGCTGGAAAGAGGTAATTAGATCAGGTGTTGCATCATATTACATCAGTGTGATGTTAGTTTATAAAAAAATATACTTCCAACACAAAGTATATTAAAGGCTTTTAAATCTGTATGCTAATCACTGTATTTTAATGTGTCCTTTACAGTATCCGTACCGTCTTGAAGTTCTGAAGTGCCTCCCTGCCATGTTGAGCATCACATTCACCTTCAGGCCTTTATAAAACAATCACCTTTCATACACTGTAGCACTTAACCCTGTGCACTTAATGTCATTCAACTTTCAGAATTAGCTCTCCAGTCCAGTTGCGTACATATGTAGCTCTGTCCATGTCAATTAGGATCAATAAAACATTTCAAAAAAGCAATAGTCCTCCCTTGTTTTCTTTACAGTTTTTGAAATGAAATGTGCCATAGGTACCGGCTATACTTTTGAATATTTTTTTTTCTGGATGACTCAGAAATTGTCCAAAGGACTTTCCAGACTAAAGCTCAACCATTTAATCCTATTGAAGTCTGGCAATCATCCAGAGCTCCACAACCAAATGGTTTACTTTATGCAACATTGATTTGAATGATCATGGATGCATCATTGAAAGGGACTTAACAGGTCAAATATGATGGAGCAAAACAACTTAGGCATTATTTTGAGCAGAGTATTGGCATGTTTTGATATTGACTGATGCAGTAAGATTGTCACTGAGTCACCCTGGTATCAAAGCATATGAAAATGCATGCACTGATTAATGAAGACTAAATAAAATGTCTGCATTGTGTACTGATGAAGTGGTAATAAAATAGGTGGGTAAACCCTAATGCCTTAAACTAGTGTAAAAATAAAACGATTCACAAAATAAAGTGGCCATAGACTTAATTACTGTACTTTCCAAGTGCTCCAAGCAAATGTGAAGTTGGAAGAGCTCACATCTGTGAGCATGCGCAGTTAGGTTTACCATACTTGGTTGTCATGTTGGAAAGCGCAATCCAATCCGCTTTTATGTTTCACATTACAGAATTGTGAATCCGATAATCAGAAGATGGCGACAGCTGAGTCGGTGAGGGATTGCATTAACTCTACAATTTGTAACATAATGGGCAGTTTTGGGTTACAGTTATACTAAAATATATAACGTGATATATTAGCTAGTGATGCAAATGTATGGTGGGTGTTGCTGCGAGTGCACGACCACCGCAAATGTGAGAATGATTGTTGGAATGTTCGACTCCTCGAGGGCTCCTAAGTGAACCACGAGCTGTCGCTAGCTAATCGATTGTGCATGCTGGAGTTGGGGATATAGCAAGTTACAAGACGTCTCAATGTTAGTCACTATACCTTCATAAGTATTGAAGGTTAAAAATATCCATGCCCCAGCAGTGTCAACCATTAACAATACTAGTAACATGCATGATCGCAACCACCCCTTCAAGAAAGGTGGCTAGCGAGTTGACCTTTTTGGTGCGTTCCAGGGATAAGTTGCACCAGTTGGGCGTAAAAATGTAAATGGTTTATCTCAAATGCTAGGTCGCTTTTTGAGATCTCTTCCCTATCTCTCCAGGAATCAAGTTTGAATCCCCCTAATTCCGAGGCGAAAAAAAGTGAAACTGGTCAAGAAATTGTAAATCCTGAAGATTACATCAAACATCCACTACAAAATAGGTAAGTACTATAGCTGCTTAACCTAGCTAGTTCCACATGAAAATACACAACTAACTATATCCATTGGGATATCAGTATCCACTAGTGTTAATGCCTGACTATGGTTTATACCAGTCTTGTCAGGCATGGGTTAAAATATTACAGGAAGCACTGTATATCCCTAAAACTGTACTGTGGCGCTTATCTGCACCATTATCCACAGACCACTTGCCCTTGCCCTGTTACCACAAGGTTGCTGGTTCAAGTACTGCTCATCTTATTATATGCCATTTAACAGACACTTTTATCCAAAGCGTCTTAGTCATGAGTGAATGCATTTTACATATGGGTAGCCCCAGCGGGAATCGAACCCACAACCTTTGGCATTGCAAGCGCCATGCTCTACCAGCCACACAGGACCAACATCTTCCCCCTCAATCATTACACAATGTGTAAGAAACGTACATAGTAAACTGAAAACTGTCAAGGTTGATGTGGAGTGTGTTTTGCCTGATGCATTGTCAATATAGGCTATAGACAGGTTGGTTGTAAAGCAACAAAACCGACGCATTTACAACTGTGGGTGCAAAACTGACAGGGTTGGCTTCGAATGTTGACATGTAAACTATATTTAGTCTCCAAATGTTAATTGAAAATATAAATACATTTGCACAATGAGCTCTTGTCTTTCAAATACATCGTTGTTGGTTAGCTAGCTAGTGAATTCTTGCCATATTAGCATTGCCATGAAATCAGTCAAATCACCTGTTGTTAGATATCTGACCGTTCAGAATCATAACCAATCATGGCCTCCGGCCACATTGATGCTGACACATTATTTTTGTGACGTCAGCCAATCCATCTATAGTGTTGACACAAAATCGTTGAATTTGGTTTGCTATGCAGATGGGCTCTGTGGTTCTTTAAGAATGACAAAACGAAAACCTGGCAAGCAAACCTCCGTCTCATCTCCAAGTTTGACACAGTGGAAGACTTCTGGGCGTAAGTATTTTATTGTAGAAAGTCACCTGCAACATCTTACATATATTCAGACTCTGAGTGTCTTACTGCGTCATTACTGTGCCTGTCCTCCTGTTTTCCCAGTCTGTATAATCACATCCAACTATCAAGTAACTTGATCTCCGGCTGTGACTACTCACTTTTCAAGGTAAGGATGATTTTTCCCTATCTGTAATCTCACACATGCTCCTTTTTCTTCCATACCCATTTCTACATCCATAACAGCACATTTTTGTTGAGGTTGTGGCCAGTAGCAGCAAACGATGAAATTGTCCATAAAACAATTATGTTAATTCACAAATTCAGTTGAGTTATTGACTTGCGCAGTGCCTTTTAGACAGAGGGCTACACTATAACAGGGAGTAGTCACATCTCCCAAGGTCTCGTTTCAGCCTATGGCTTTAGCTTTCACTGCAAGGTTTATGACCCCACCCAAGGAGGTCAGTCTGCCCTAAATAGACCACTACTCAGACTGTTAAACTGCCTCTATCAGTCATAATTCAATGTCATGATCTTATACTAGTATTGGTTGGCTGCTTTTCACGTCAGTCAGCTTTCATTTCCATTCCTTATGTCGAACTAGATTTCAGTTTTAGGTTTCATCTGTTCCTCTTAAGTAACAACCAAACGAACCGAGTTGTTCTTGGGTATAGCTTAATCCCTTTATCTGAAAACTAGTTTAATACAAAGCTCATCTATCATGTAGTATCAAGTTCTGCAAACAAAACAAGCAAATGTCAGGGCTCATCTTTGCAGACAAGCAACCCCTGACCTATAAAGGCAAAAAAAAGTAATGAATTGAACTTTGCCCTTTAACCCCTGAGCCTGGTCTGTTTTTGTGCTGCAGGATGGTATCGAGCCCATGTGGGAGGACGAGAGGAACAAGCGTGGTGGCAGGTGGCTCATCACACTTTCCAAACAGCAGCGCAGGGCCGACCTCGACCGCTTCTGGCTGGAAACGGTTAGTACCCCATCCCTACAGGTCTGATTACACGCACAAAGGGCATAACTACACAAATATGTATTAACTATTTGTATGTAACCCTACTCTGTAAAAGTTGGTGTATTTATCTCATGTTAAGTGTGTGGGACATAACTCTGCTATCTAGTGGCCTGTCTCTCACACAGACAGACACACACACACACACACAATATATATTCACACAGCCTTTTTCCCAGAAGTACACATCTACAAGTGCATTACTTGGACATGCAATATGTGACTCAGAAAGTTGATTATGTCTCACTGTCATTAAAGTATTAAAACATCTGGCTGTCCATGTGCATTTCAGCTCCTGTGCCTAGTGGGCGAAGCCTTCGATGACCACAGTGATGATGTATGCGGGGCAGTAGTTAACATCCGAACGAAAGGAGACAAACTTGCGATATGGACAACAGACTACGAAAACAAGGATGCTATTACACACATAGGGTGAGCCGGCGTCGCCATACCATTTAGTTAGCCCTGAAAGATGTTGACCATCTCTTGTTTTTATCCATATCCAGATATTTTTACTAGACTGTATTTTCCCTCCTCTGTAGACAAGGGTGGAAGGAGAGGTTAGGCGTGCCACACAAGGTGATCATCGGATATCAATCACACGCGGACACTGCCACCAAGAGTGGTTCCACCACCAAGAACAAGTTTGTTGTCTAAGGAGGTTTTTTTTTGTTGGTTGGTTGTTTTTCCTTTCCGTTTCCATGGCGTTTGTTGAAATGCTGTTGCGAAGTTTAATCTGCTACCCAATTGAAACCAAAGCTTCAACACAGACAATTGCCTTTATTCAATCAATTGCAATATGATTTCACAACAAAATGGTCTCATTCAAACAAACCTATACCTTCGATGAAGGGTGGGAATAACCATGAGAATTGAAATACCAAAAAAATACCCCCCAAAAGTTATCCATGTTCTTTTTTTTATTCGCCATTTCCCTTTTCTTACTGAGGATATACTAGGAGGCTTTTTTAAAATATATTTTATGTTTAACAGCATCACACTCGTAGCTGCCAGGGATTTGTCTCCGTAAGTGTGTTTTCGGGACGCCTAATTCCAAACTGTAAAAGAAAAATATATAAAAAAATATATATATATTACCAGTCAAAAGTTTGGACACACCTACTCATTCAAGGGTTTTTCTATATTTGTACTATTTTTTTACATTAATAGTGTAGATATAATAGTAGTGTAGTAATAGTGTAGATATCAATAATAGTGTAGATATCAACTATAAAATAACACATGGAATCATGTAGTAACCAAAAAAGTGTTAAACAAATCAAAATATATTTTATATTTAAGATTCTTCAAAGTAGCCACCCTTTGCCTTGATGACAGCTGTGCATACTCTTGGCATTCTCTCAACCAGCTTCATCTGGAATGCTTTTTTTCCATCTGGAATGCAGTCTTGAAGGAGTTCCCACAAATGCTGAGCACTATAATGCATTTTCGGAATGTAAAATTGCTTTCAGTGTAAACTTAAACAGCAAAAAACAAATAAGGATGTATAAAATATATGTTTTTTATTTATTTAATATAATCTATCAGTCATCAAACTAATTGCTGAACAGTCAGGAGAATAATAAAACATTCCCAACTCATCCCAAACCATCTCAATTGAGTTGAGGTCAGGTGATTGTGGAAGCCAGATCATCTGATGCAACACTCCATCACTCTCCTTGGTCAAATAGCCCTTACACAGCCTGGAGGTGTGTTGGGTCATTGTCCTGTTGAAAAACAAATGATAGTCCCACTAAGCGCAAACCAGATAGGATGGCGTATTGCTGCAGAATGTTGTCGTAGCCCTGCTGGTTAAGCGTGCCTTGAATTCTTAATAAATCACTGACTGTCACCAGCAAAGCACTGTCACACCACCTCGTCCATGCTTCACGGTGGGAACCACACAGGCAAAGATTATCTGTTCACCTACACTTTGTCTCACAAAGACACAGCGGTTGGATGCAAAAATCTCAAATTTGGAGTCATCAGACGAATGGACAGATTTCCACTGGTCTAATGTTCCATTGCTTGTGTTTCTTGGCCTAAGCATGTCTGTTCTTCTGTTTGGCGAAGGCCTGATTCACACAGTCTCCTCTGAACAGTTGATGTTGAGATGTGTCTGTTACTTGAACTCTGTGAAGCATTTATTCGGGCAGCAATTTCTGAGGCTGTTAACTACGGAACTTATCCTCTGCAGCAGAGGTAACTCTGGTTCTTGCTTTCCTGTGGTGGTCCTCATGAGAGCTAGTTTCTCTATGGTGCTTGATGGTTTTAGCGACTGCACTTGAAGGAACTTTCAAAGTTCTTGATATTCTCCGGATTGACTGACCTTCATGTCTTAAAGTAATGATGGACTGTCATTTCTCTTTGCTTATTTGAGCTTTTCTTGCCATAATATGGACTTGGTCTTTAACCAAATAGCCGTATCTTCTGTATACCATCCCTACCTTGACACAACACAACTGATTGGCTCAAATGCATTAAGAAGGAAATTCTAGAAATGAACTTTAACAAAGCACACCAGTTAATTGAAATGCATTCCAGGTAACTACATCATGAAGCTGGTTGAGAGAATGCCATGAGTGTGCAAAGCTGTCATCAAGGCAAAGGGTGGCTACTTTGAAGAATCTCAAATGTAAATTATATTTTTTGGGTTATTACATGATTGCATATGTTATTTCATAGTTTTGATGTCTTCACTATTATTCTACAATGTAGAAAATAGTAGAAATACAGAACCCCTGGAATGAGTAGATGTGTCCAAACTTTAGACTGGTAGTGTATGTGTAAAATGTAGAGAGAGAGCTACATGTTTGGGAATATAAACTTAAGTAGCAATATAATATCATCTTTGAGAACTAACAATTATCAAAATAAACACTGAACAGTCAGGGGAATTTTAAATTCCCCTAACAATGTATCAGTATTTAAGTTTGAGCAGAATAAGACAGTATTAGCCATGGCAAAATGCATAGAATTGCAGTTTGTTCTTTAACTGCTAAATGTTCTCTCAGGTCCATTGCAAAATGTTTAGAATTGGAAGAAATTAACTTTAAAACTGCAAAAATGTAATTCAAAAAAACATCAATATTGGGGGCCTAAAATGGGTTTACTAAATTCAGCAGCACTGACCACGCCCCCTTTCCAAGCCCCCACCTAAGCTCCTTTTTGATCCCAATAAAGCGCAGCCAGGGTTATCTTTTTGCCAAATGTAGTTTGTTTTACCAGATCTCAAGAAGTGCTGTAGTTTCTTCCATTGAATCTCAGTTCATTATTTTCAATTGGTTTAGCCTTAAAGTGGTGAATGTTGACCGATACTATAGTTTTGCTTTCAGTAAAATGTTCACAACTTTTGGTATTGCAGATCTATTTAGTGTTATTTTTATTTCTCTCACAATATTGTATTATTCATGTAAACCTGTATTGTTTAAAAAAAAAACATTTTCTAAGCGCATCAAGATGCTTTAATAAAGTGTATGTTAAACTGTACTTGTATTCATTGGAGGTGTATTAGGTGTAACTGAATGCCTTGCTTTGGCACCTTGTCCTGCTCCTATGAACATGGTACAAAAGATGACTGTAAATAAATGTAAAGTATGTTGTCTTGAAGCTGGAAATTGAGAGAGAGTATTCTGTTTAAATGGATGTTGATGCCTGTAGTCTTGTTCAAAACTACTGTTTCAGAGAAGCTTTCTTCATCTGTATCAAGTCCCACCAGACTCATTCACAGTGCAATTGTATGCCTAAAAAGGTGATAAAGGCATTTGATTTATTTTCCACGAGCCATTCAAAAGAGCACATCAAGATAAACCTCTTAATGATGCACTCCAGGATCTTAAGCACAAAAAAATGTTTAACATGTCATTTGAATTCGAATCGTAACAAATCACCCAAATATATATTTTTTGCAGGGTGTAATGTAAGATATGGATGACTTGGTGCACAATTTGACATACTACACAAAAAACAGGGACCACTTTTAGCTCCTGACCACCACTTTCAAAACTACTGTCTGGCTGAATTTATACTGAAGTTTCAGAGTGCGTTGTTCATTCTCATTTTCATGCAAATATTCTAAAATCCGCAAAAGGAAAATGTGGATTTTCCCACCAGTGGTGTTTCTACAAAACAGACTTGCTGTGGTTAAAAGTCTGTGCGTGATATTGTGGTGCGCACAAAATGTACTCTTTTGCTTAAGTTTTCATTTACCAAATAAAAATCTGCTGCTCCTTTCTGATGTGTGGATGTACTGCAATACCTGAGATTTCTTGGTAGCCCTGATTAACACCTATAATTAATGACAAGCCATTTCCTTCAACAAAACATGTCATTAATAATTTCTGATATCTGACCAATTGAGAACAGACCAGAAGAGCGAATATGGTGTTAATCCGTGTGAACTTGTTTAATAAAGCAACCTTTTATGTACGTTTAACTGTAACCACCCGAAGTCATCCAGCTAGTTTTAAATGTTCCTTTTTGTTTGCAGATTAGCCAATAGTGTATGAAATATAGACTATGAAACATTCAGAATCTTTGAAATGTAATCCACATGCTGCCCAATTATATTTAATTCATTTATCTTTTGACCAATCAGATCAGTTCTGAAAAATATCTGTCAAAATACCAATTAGTGGGAAAAAATCTGACTTTGGCTACCTGCGTAAACGCAGGCTTAGATCTGAATGTTGTGTGGCCATGCATTACACTTTTTTTTAAACTGTGATTTGGGATCCATCACACATTTCTGGGCTTGCATGTAATGCCGGGTGGACACGACTTTCAAAGTCCTAACATCGCTGAGCATGTCACATTAAACAACTGTCTTTCCTGTAGCTTTTTGTCTTGCCAACGTAGTGGGGTGTGCACTTAACAATCTGGCACAGACAGGATGTCACACACTATAAGATTCTTGATTGATTGTGAGGTTTCTCGATACCTCGCTGACTCGTGAAAACAGTGATGCTCCTCAGTCAGACATTCACACTTGGCATACAGACTTGAAATATCTAGCCAACATTTTGAATTGAATAACATTGCTTGTGAACTTCATAGCTGTAACATTTTGACGCTTTGGGTAAAGGCAAGTACAAATGCGTAGTCATAGTTTGAGAGTACACCAGGCGTGGGCAAATGGCGGCCTGCGGACGCAGTCGAGGTCTCAACTTACTGTTGTGAGTTAGAGCAGCAGAATACACAGGGTGCAATTTTGAAATGTGGTTGTACATCAGCAGTTTTTCTCGTGTCAGTCACTGACAGTAACTCAATTAGCCCATGTTAGCTAAAATGTTTTTAGGAGATTGGTAAATTAGTCTTGCGGCCAGCTATCAAAACTTGTAGGCCTAATCATTGTCAAATTACCGACTGGGGGGTTCCCCATTGATTTTGTTAGTCACTCTCACTCAGATATCATATAAATAATGTGTATAATTGCAGGAAATTAGCTTTAAAACTACTAATTTCCCTCTCTACCGAGTAGAATTACATGAAATGAGTTATAAAACTGCTAAATCTTCTCTCCGCCCCATGGCGAAATGTGTAGAATTGCAGCAAACATGCTTTAAAATGGCAACATTTTCTCTAAGCTCCGTGTCAAAATGAGTAGAATTGCATGAAAAAAAGGATGTCTCTGCTGTCAAGGGAGGGGGGCGCAAATTTATTTTTTGTGGCCCAAACTCCCATTAAAGTTGCCCATCCCTGGTCTTCACATTCTGCGTGATGCGAAACAACGTCATCAACTCACTGGCTTTTCTCTGGCGAGCTCTCATTGGCTGTTGCTGATCGTCGTTCTCAAATCTTGTCACTGCACATCTCACACTACAGGAGTACTGCAGATTTTGTGCTGATAAAATCAAACATATTTGAAAATATTGGGACATCTGGGACTGCTCAAATGCTCTGACCTTCTCACATAAAATGACTGTTGGTGATGGGTAGGCAAAGACATTGGGATTTTGTCTCCAATATCCCAAACTGTCTGGCCAACTTAAATCCTAACGTCGGTCGTAAACTCCGACCAAGACGTCGTAGGTCGCATAATGTGAGCGGGTGAAAGGTGTGCGATTATGGGTCTTGCATTGTCCCAATCCGCATCTTAGGTCCCAATTATTTTTCTGACATGCCAGAAATGTTTGTTGTATCTTGTGTAGTGGGGTGGTACTACTGGGATACTACGATGCGACATGCAACTTGTACAGGCAGGCCACAACACATCTGGAAAGCACCCCCCCACACACACACACACCGTGAATCAGCGGCCCTCTGTCTTTCTGTATGTGTCCCATGTTCAGTGGGGCAAAAAAGTATTTAGTCAGCCACCAATTGTGCAAGTTCTCCAACTTAAAAATATGAGAGAGGTCATTATAGGTACACTTCAACTATGACAGACAAAATGAGAAAAAAAAATCCAGAAAATCACATTGTGATTTATTTGCAAATTATGGTGGAAAATAAGTATTTGGTCAATAACAAAAGTTTATCTCAATACTTTGTTATATACCCTTTGTTGGCAATGACAGAGGTCAAACGTTTTCTGTAAGTCTTCACAAGGTTTTCACACACTGTTGCTGGTATTTTGGCCCATTCCTCCATACATATCTCCTCTAGAGCAGTGATGTTTTGGGGCTGTTGCTGGGCAACATGGACTTTCAACTCCCTCCAAAGATTTTCTATGGGGTTGAGATCTGGAGACTGTCTAGGCCACTCCAGGACCTTGAAATGCTTCTTACGAAGCCACTCCTTCGTTGCCCGGGCGGTGTGTTTGGGATCATTGTCATGCTGAAAGACCCAGCCACGTTTCATCTTCAATGCCCTTGCTGATGGAAGGTTTTCACTCAAAATCTCACGATACATGGCCCCATTCATTCTTTACTTTACACGGATCGGTCGTCCTGGTCCCTTTGCAGAAAAACAGCCCCAAAGGATGATGTTTCCACCCCCATGCTTCACAGTAGGTGTGGTGTTCTTTGGATGCAACTCAGCATTCTTTGTCCTCCAAACATGACGAGTTGAGTTTTTACTAAAAAGTTATATTTTGGTTTCATCTGACCATATGGCATTCTCCCAATCTTCTTCTGGATCATCCAAATGCTCTCTAGCAAACTTCAGACGGGCCTGGACATGTACTGACTTAAGCAGGGGGACACGTCTGGCAATGCAGGATTTGAGTCCCTGGCCGCGTAGTGTGTTACTGATGGTAGGCTTTGTTACTTTGGTCCCAGCTCTCTGCAGGTCATTCACTAGGTCCCCCCGTGTGCTTCTGGGATTTTTGCTCACCGTTCTTGTGATCATTTTGACCCCACGGGGTGAGATCCTGCGTGGAGCCCCAGATCGAGGGAGATTATCAGTGGTCTTGTATGTCTTCCATTTCCTAATAATTGCACCCACAGTTGATTTCTTCAAACCAAGCTGCTTACCTATTGCAGATTCAGTCTTCCCAGCCTGGTGCAGGTCTACAATTTTGTTTCTGGTGTCCTTTGACAGCTCTTTGGTCTTGGCCATAGTGGAGTTTGGAGTGTGACTGTTTGAGGTTGTGGACAGGTGTCTTTTATACTGATAATAAGTTCAAACAGGTGCCATTAATACAGGTAACGAGTGGAGGACAGAGGAGCCTCTTAAAGAAGAAGTTACAGGTCTCTGAGAGCCAGAAATCTTGCTTGTTTGTAGGTGACAACCATAATTTGCAAATAAATTCATTAAAAATCCTACAATGTGATTTTCTGGATTTTTTTTCTCATTTTGTCTGTCGTAGTTGAAGTGTACCTATGATGAAAATTACAGGCCTCATTTTTTTAAGTGGGAGAACTTGCACAATTGGTGGCTGACTAAATACTTTTTTGCCCCACTGTATCTGATGCTGTCTGGCCAAAAAAGAGTATAACATGCCATACTCCTTTTGGCCAGACAGCATCAAACCCATTGGCTACACATACATGTCCTCTGCCTCGATAACAATGGTAGTATTATCAGCAGCACCTGTCTTTTAATAAAGACATATATATTGTATCCCCCTAGATTCTAATGGCCCGGGGTTGGGTTTCTACTAAGCTAGTCTCTTCGAGATCCCTAATATGGATAAGCCTGGGGAAGTTCATGGCAGAAAAATAGATAAATAGGGATGGAGACCCTGTGTAAATTGGTGACGCCTCATTACATGTCAAACCTATCAAATGCCTTGATTGAGCGGAGCTCCATTAGTGCTCAGCAGATTAGTATCGTAGGTGCAACATTGTACCGGTATGTCGATTTTGTGTATATAGCGCACTTCTGACAACAATTACTTTTTTCCCCCCCAAGGTTTTGCCTCCAGGTTTTCTTAAATTCTCTGCAATGTTGCAAACTAGCATACAGAACAACTTTCTGCAAAATGTGTCCTTTCCAGTCTGAAAACAGTGACAAAAATAACACGTAGCACCAATGGACATGTTCCCCAAGAGTTGTATTTCGTTTAGCACCCCTGTAGGTATAAAACAATATATAGAAAACAATTATTTGAGGAAACATTGAATTTGGCCTTACTGCTATTAACCCGTAAAAACTCATTGAATAAGAGATTCATGCATGGAATTTATTATTTATTATTATTTTTTTATAGTTGAATTACCTGTATACCATATTCATGTCCTTTCATTTTTCATCCCGGTACCGGGTTACCTTCAGATGCGTCCCCTGACACTTGTGGGGGTCGTAGAGCAAAACGGAGAACACCATTGTGTTCTTTCCATAGAGGGGTAATACCAGTTGACCAAACCAGTTGGACGTTACAGACGTTTTCGTGAGAAGACCGATTTTCAAGATATCTCCTGGTCTGACAAACGCGGTAGATTGAGATGTACCCCATGCAAAAAATAGATATCTCTAGCTTAAAAATACAGATTTATTATTTTTTAAATTATGCTTTAAATGGACTGAACTATCTGGCAACTCCTCATGAGGGTACGCAGACCCACAAGCAGTGGCAGTGGCTTGTGGGTCTGCGTACCCACATCCACACATTTATTCTATTAGACACCTTAATAAATACTTTTAAATTCAATTTCCTCAGATATTAGTTTTTTGAGATGGCTAATGTTACTGTCCCCCACTACAACAAAAATACTTAAATACATTTAATTATGTCCTTGAAGCATTTGATTGAAATACAGTACAATTCCATTCATTCTTATGGAGGACTGCCCCTATTGGGTAGTGCCAATATGGCTGACCTCAATGGCCAATACATAGCATAAATAAGCCAACATCAATGGTTGAAACCTGCTATAAATGTGTAACCTGCTATAAATGAGTAGAAGTCAGAGTAAGCGGGCCAGTGTAGTCTGTCGTCAAGGCAGCTTACCTTCTCCCACTTCTGACCTCAACTGGCGAACCTTTTGTAGACCCGCCGACCAATAAAAAAATACAATAAAATAATATATGCAGTTCCAGTCAAAAGTTTGGACACAACTACTCATTAAAGGGTTTTTCTTTATTTTACTATTATCTACATTGTAGAATAATAGTGAAGACATCAAAACTATGAAATAACACATATGGAGTCATTTAGTAACCAAAAAAGTGTTCAACAAATCAAAACATACTTTAGATTTTAGATTCTTCAAAGTAGCCACCCTTTGCCTTGATGACAGCTTTGCACGTACTTGGCATTCTCTCAACCATCTTTACCTGTAATGCTTTTCCAATAGTCTTGAAGGAGTTCCCACATATGCTGAGCACTTGTTGACTGCTTTTCCTTCACTCTGTGGTCCAACACATCCCAAACCACACATGCGGAGATAATCCGTCCACCTACTCTGCGTCTCACAAAGACACGGCTGTTGGAACCAAAAATCTCACATTTGGCTCATCAGACCAAAGGACAGATTTCCACCGTTCTAATGTCCATTGCTCGTACTTCTTGGCCCAAGAAAGTCTTCTTCTTATTGGTGTCTTTTAGTAGTGGTTTCTTTTCAGCAGTTTCTTTGCAGCAATTTATCTGAACAGTTGATGTTGAGATGTGTCTGTTACTTGAACTCAACCATTTATTTGGGATGCAATTTTTGAGGCTGGTAATGAATTTATCCTCTGCAGCAGAGGTACAGTGCCTTACGAAAGTATTTGGCCCCCTTGAACTTTGCGACCTTTTGCCACATTTCAGGCTTCAAACATAAAGATATAAAACTGTATTTTTTTGTGAAGAATCAACAACAAGTGGGACACAATCATGAAGTGGAACGACATTTATTGGATATTTCAAACTTTTTTAACAAATCAAAAACTGAAAAATTGGGCCTGAAATGTGGCAAAAGGTCGCAAAGTTCAAGGGGGCCGAATACTTTCGCAAGGCACTAACTCTGGGCCTTCCATTCCTGTGGCGCCCCTCATGAGAGCCGGTTTCATCATAGCGCTTGATGATTTTTGCTACTGCACTTGAAGAAACTTTCAAAGTTCTTGAAATGTTCCGGATTGACTGACATTCATGTTTTAAAGTAATGATGGACTGTTGTTTCTCTTTGCTTATTTGAGCTGTTCTTGCCATAATATGGACTTGGTCTTTTACCAAATAAATAATAATAATAATCTTCCGTACACCACCCATACCTTGTCACAACACAACACATTGTCGCAAGAAGGAAAGAAATTCCACAAATTAACTTTTTACAAGGCACACCTGTTAATTGAAATGCATTCCAGGCAAAGGGTGGCTACATTTTTTGTTTACTACATGATTCCATATGTGTTATTTCATAGTTTTGATATCTTCACTATTATTCTACAATGTAGAAAATAGTAAAAATAAAGAAAAACCCTGGAATGAGTAGATGATACTGCATATATATATATATATATATATAATACTTTCCCATGTTATATATAACACTATATAATACTTTCCCATGTTATTTCCTTCATCCACATGGAGGCAGTATGGGCCTGTATGTGCCAAATAGTGTCCACTTGCCAAAATATGTCCACACTGGCGTCACAATGGGATTTGATGAGCTGTTAGCGTCTGTTGCTATATCAACGGCTAACTCCATCTGTGTACTCTTCCAGCTTGTATGACTTTCCATTGTGAAGACTTGCTTTGAAAAAAGTAAATTAGGATTCCAATCACAGACTGTCTCCATTTCCACTGACGCACCTGGGAAAGAGATATCTGTAAATAGCAGCTGGAGTGCATTTTATTTTTTCAGTCCCACTTTTCAATTTCCCCCCATTGCCTTAGGCAACTATCAACTTCCTGCTAGGGCAACTTGTGTACCGCGTACCAAGGGGGACAGAGAGAGAGTCAAGCATTGCACTGCTCTCCAAGCAATTTTTTAAAATTCTATGTGTCGATTGAACACAGATGAGTTCTAACCCCATACACTTAACACACTATCCAGGCATGCTCAACATAAGAGGCTCCAAGTAGTTATAGTCTATCTGTCCTCAAGAGGTGTGCCTAAGTCCCCTTCTGGCTCCCATGTAAGGGGACCTGCCTTTTTTAAAATTTATTTTTTATTTCACCTTTATGTAACCAGGTAGGCTAGTTGAGAACAAGTTCTCATTTACAACTGCGACCTGGCCAAGATAAAGCATAGCAGTGTGAACAGACAACACAGAGTTTACACATGGAGTAAACAATTAACAAGTCAATAACACAGTAGAAAAAAAGGGGAGTCTATATACAATGTGTGCAAAAGGCATGAGGAGGTAGGGGAATAATTACAATATTGCAGATTAACACTGGAGTGATAAATGATCAGATGATCATGTACAGGTGGAGATATTGGTGTGCAAAAGAGCAGAAAAGTAAATAAATAAAAACTGTGGGGATGAGGCAGGTGAAAATGGGTGGGCTATTTACCAATAGATTATGTACAGCTGCAGCGATCGGTTAGCTGCTCAGATAGCTGATGTTTGAAGTTGGTGAGGGAGATAAAAGTCTCCAACTTCAGCGATTTTTGCAATTCATTCCAGTCACAGGCAGCAGAGTACTGGAACGAAAGGCGGCCGAATGAGGTGTTGGCTTTAGGGATGATCAGTGAGATACACCTGCTGGAGCGCGTGCTACGGATGGGTGTTGCCATCGTGACCAGTGAACTGAGATAAGGCGGAGCTTTACCTAGCATGGCCTTGTAGATGACCTGGAGCCAGTGGGTCTGGCGACGAATATGTAGCGAGGGCCAGCCGACTAGAGCATACAAGTCGCAGTGGTGGGTAGTATAAGGTGCTTTAGTGACAAAACGGATGGCACTGTGATAAACTGCATCCAGTTTGCTGAGTAGAGTGTTGGAAGCGATTTTGTAGATGACATCGCCGAAGTCGAGGATCGGTAGGATAGTCAGTTTTACTAGGGTAAGCTTGGCAGCGTGAGTGAAGGAGGCTTTGTTGCGGAATAGAAAGCCGACTCTTGATTTGATTTTCGATTGGAGATGTTTGATATGGGTCTGGAAGGAGAGTTTGCAGTCTAGCCAGACACCTAGGTACTTATAGGTGTCCACATATTCAAGATCGGAACCATCCAGTGTGGTGATGCTAGTCGGGCATGCGGGTGCAGGCAGCGATCGGTTGAAAAGCATGCATTTGGTTTTACAAGCGTTTAAGAGCAGTTGGAGGCCACGGAAGGAGTGTTGTATGGCATTGAAGCTCGTTTGGAGGTTAGATAGCACAGTGTCCAATGACGGGCCGAAAGTATATAGAATGGTGTCGTCTGCGTAGAGGTGGATCAGGGAATCGCCCGCAGCAAGACCAACATCATTGATATATACAGAGAAAAGAGTCGGCCCGAGAATTGAACCCTGTGGCACCCCCATAGAGACTGCCAGAGGACCGGACAGCATGCCCTCCGATTTGACACACTGAACTCTGTCTGCAAAGTAATTGGTGAACCAGGCAAGGCAGTCATCCGAAAAACCGAGGCTACTGAGTCTGCCGATAAGAATCTGGTGATTGACGAAAGCCTTGGCAAGGTCGATGAAGACGGCTGCACAGTACTGTCTTTTATCGATGGCGGTTATGATGTCGTTTAGTACCTTGAGTGTGGCTGAGGTGCACCCGTGACCGGCTCGGAAACCAGATTGCATAGCGGAGAAGGTACGGTGGGATTCGAGATGGTCAGTGACCTGTTTGTTGACTTGGCTTTCGAAGACCTTAGATAGGCAGGGCAGAATGGAGTGAGATGTTCAGTCCCACTATGCTTTGGCTTGTCTCGGTAGACTGGATTGAAGTGGCCCAGAGGGTCACTAGACTTACTGTTATCCAAGACATAGCTGGCAGTTTCTCACAGTTTCTCACAGCTTCTCACAGCTGTAATGATCTCAGCCTGTTTCACTCTCATTGAGACGTCTGGTTCTGGGACCTACATTTACATGTAATGGATGGGCTTGGCAGAAAATAAGACAGTTTATAAAATTCTAGGCTTGTGTTCATGCTAATTGAGCACGCACGCACGCATGCACACACGCACACACAGGCATATATAAACACAGAGACAAGCTCTTAAAGTTTAAAAAGTGTTTGACCTCCAAAGAAACAAATAACAAATGCATTTCCGTTCAAGGAGTGGTGGAGAGTTTATATTGCCCCAAATCCCTAGACAGAGAGTTCATAGCTCTGTTTTTTTCTCTGTTTCTCTCCGTTTTTTCTCTCTCTCTGTTTCTCTGTTTCTCTCTCTCTCTGCTTCTCTCTCTCTCTGCTTCTCTCTCTGTTTCTCCCACTCTCTTCTCAGCGTCTCTCTCTCTCTCTGTTTCTCTCTATCTATTCTTTCTATGTTTTTCTCTCTTTCTCTCTGTCTCTTTTTCTCACTCTCTGTTTCTCTATCTATTCTCTCTGCCTGTTTCTCTCTCTCTTGGTTGGTTTCTCTTTCTTCTCACCTCTGTTCTCTCTCTTCTGTCCTCTGTTCTCTCTCTTTTCTCTCTGTCAGTTTCTCTTTCTCTGTTTCTCTCTCCCTCCCACCTCCCTCTCTTCCTCTCCATCTATAACTGTACAGATGTGTGCATTAACTAGCCCAGATCAGATGTCAGGGGCATGCAGTTACTTAGTTAAATGAGCCTCCATCAGTGTCTGCAGACAGTAACTGCTTGGTACCATGGTGTGGAAGGCTGAAAGCCAACTATCCCCGGGCGTGAGATATATTCCCCAAAGCCTCCCCTATCATCCATCTTTGAGTCCCATCCCACAGTCCCATCCCACAATTTTCTGACCCACTTTTACACTGGTGATGTTTGAAGGTGCTTCATATTTATGTAACTGGGTAGAACCGTTGCCCTAATGTGACCGCACCCTTGTTAGTCTGCTAGTGCCAGGCATATGTGATTGTTAATTAAGGGTGTGATGGTTAATTATGGGCATGATTGTTAATTAAGCCATCTTGTTTGTGTCATTCAGCGGATCCCCTTACTATGTGCAGGATGGCGTGCCTTGGGAGGACGGGTGTGGCGACCGTGACCTCTGGTACACGTTCCCCTTCTCCCATGGCACACCTCCCTAGGTATGTCTTTTGTGTGTTGGCCAGAAACGTAATAAATTGATTGACGATTGAATGCCTATGTCAAATCAAATCAAATCACATTTTATTGGTCACATACATGTGTTCAGCAAATGTTATGGCGGGTGTAGTGAAATGCTTGTGTTTCTAGCTCCTATCACACCCTGACCCTAGAGAGCCTTTTTATTTCTCTATTTGGTTAGGTCAGGGTGTGATTTGGGTGGGCATTCTATTTCTTTGTTGGCCGGTTATTGTTTTCGATCAGAGGCAGCTGTCTATCGTTGTCTCTGATTGGGAATCATACTTAGGCAGCCTGTTTTCCACCCTAGTTTGTGGGATCTTGTTTTTGCACAGTTATTAGGTAGCCTGCAGTACGTTACGTTTGTGTGTTCATTTGTTGTTTTGTTGGTGTTCATCTTAATAAAGAAAGATGTGCGCTTACCACGCTGCACCTTGGTCTCCTTCTAACGACGTACGTAACAGCTCCAACTAAATCTAACAAATATCTAAAAATTTCACAACATATACCCAATAGACAAAAATCAGAGTAAAGGAATGGAATTAAGAATATATAAATGGACGATCAATGTCATAGCGGTATAGACTGAGATACAGCAGAATATAATAGAACACAGTATATACACATGAGATGAGTAATGAAAATATTATTAAAGTGACTTGTGTTTTATTTGTTAAGGTGGCAAGTAATTTCAAGTCTATGCATATAGGTAGCAGCCTCTAATGTGCTAGTGATGGCTATTTAACAGTCGGATGGCCTTGTGATAGAAGCTGTTTTTCAGTCTCTGTCCCAGCTTTGATGCACCTGTACTGACCTCGCCTTCTGGATGATAGCGGGGTGAACAGGCAGTGGCTTGGGTGGTTGTTGTCCTTGATGATCTTTTTATCCTTCCTGTAACATTAGGTGCTGTAAGAGTCCTGGAGGGCAGGTAGTTCGGGCAGACCGCATCACGTTGGGCAGACCGCATCACCCTCTGGATAGCCCTGCGGTTACGGGCGGTGCCTTTGCCGTATCAGGCGGGGATACAGCCCGACAGGAAATGTCTTCAGCCTCCTGAGGTTGAAGAAGCACTGTTGCGCCTTCTTCACCACACTGTCTGTGTGGGTGGATCGTTTCAGTTTGTCAGTGATGTGTACGCTGAGGAACTTGAAGCTTTCCACCTTCTCCACTGTGGTCCCGTCGATGTGGCTAGGGGGTGTGAAACTATGAGACTATGAGATTATCTCATCCTGTTGTGTGTGCCAGCAGTGATTATATGGAGCACTAGGCACTGAATATGGTGTCTATGAGAAGTTTTCACTGACTTGCTTGAGTAATTAAGATTGTAAATAAAACATATATTTTTGTATATTTCTGACCTGATCATTCCAGTGCTCCACTCCCTGATGTAAAGAACCTATGTATTTAGATTAGTCCCGAAGACCTCACATGTACAAAATATGGTATAGTATGGCTATAGGAATAGATATTTTATGTGTATATCTCCCACGTTAGATTTATATCAGGTCATGCCTGGGATGAGGTGGTGAAAATGCTTTCTGTACATCCCCCTGATCTTCAACAGACGCGGTCAGATATCTAGTCTAGATAGTGGTGGTGTTTCATATCCAGCACATAGTATGTCAATGTATTTAGATTATGTGTTGGAAGTTGGAACATATGGGAGAAATCTAGAGATCACTAGGATAGCTTATGTTCCCATTGGTGTAAATGTATGGCCCTAGCCTACACGATGCCATGAAAGCTGAACGTGATGTTTAATGGGGGAAAAACTGTTTAAAGAATTGCATTGTGTTTTGCATTTTATTCTAGGCTACTACTGTGCACTAAATATTTCAACTGTTTTAGAAAGGTAACATAGCCCCTGTGTGCGTGTGATGATGTACAATATACAGCAAATAGGCTATAAACAGTTAGTGTGTATATTCTATGTACCTAGGTGTTGTTTCCAGTTACATACTCAAGGTAAACAGAAATCCATCAACAACAATGTGTTATACATTTGTAATGTTATCAAAACAATTGTAATACAGCTCTACAGTGTTTGTGTTTTTTTTGTGTGTGTGTCTTGGTATCGATCCATAAATGCTGTAATCCCTGTTTGGGACAATGGTCAGTGAGATTAGTGGGTGGTGGGTGAAGGGGGGGCATTTTAATTGCCCTTGACTGGCTGAAAGTAAATTAATTATTGATCGCCTTCTTCGCTCCTCTTCTGTACTTACATACCCTTACAAATCCTTTTATCTTCCCTCTGTGTAAATACATTTCCTCATTCCCCCCATCATTATGCAGGGAGGAACATGGACCGCTAAACACCTCATTAGCTAAAATGGTGTTTATTTTCTGTTGCTGTTTTGCTACATTGAGGAGGCTTTGAAAAGCACACTGAGCAGCTTCTTGGCTTCTCTCTTCTCCTCATCGCACTCCCTCTCCTTCTCACCACACGCACGCGCACGCACGCACGCACGTCAAATGTGCAGTTTAACATGTGGAAATCGCATGTTAAACTGCATATTTGACGACAACAAAAAATGTTTTAAGGGAAGACAAAGATTTTGGACCTCAAAACTCAACCCATACTTCCTTCAGATTGAAATACTGTCAAAAGTACTGTCAGACTGATTTGTAATAGACTGTCATAGTCCCAATTTAAAAAGTTAACATTGGCCATTGTCAGGGATTTCCTCCTCTTCTTCCGAAGAGGAGAGGCAAAAAGGATCAGAGGACCAATATGCGGCATGATAAGTGTCCATGGTTCTTTTAATACGGAAATGTACACATGAACACTACAAAACAATAAACATGGAAAACCTAAACAGTCCTATCTGGTGCAAAGATAGAGACAGGAACAATCACCCACAAACACACAGTGAAACCCAGGCTACCTAAGTATGATTCTCAATCAGAGACAACTAATGACACCTGCCTCTGATTGAGAACCATACGAGGCCGAAACATAGAAACACCACAAAACATAGAAAAACAAACATAGACTGCCCACCCAACTCACGCCCTGACCATAGTAAATAATGACAAAACAAAGGAAATAAAGGTCAGAACGTGACAGCCATTGATAGAAAAATACATGTTTTTACATGTAATGAATGGCCAATGTTATCTTTTTTAATGTGAGCTATGACCGTCTATTACAAATCACCATTTAAATCTGAAGAAAGTATCGGTTGAAGTGACTGAAATGCGTCAGGAAGGTATTGGGAAGTTCAGAAGATCATCAGGCAACAATTTCGTATGATCTTCTTTCCCCCAGTCTGATTTAGTGCCTGGTCTTGTCCACTCTGTTCTAATCAGTCCTGAGTGTCCTGTAGGCATCGTAGAATGAAACAGAAGACACATACATGTTCCTGAGAGTCTTATCGTTCAGTGATGGGGGTCATAATACTTTGTATCTTAAACTGTTCAAAAGATAGAGACACATTTGTAGGACGAAAACTGAAACCGGTCTGTTTATTGCAACTGCATCTAGTGAGTTTCTCACACAACCTCATTTTCAAATCAGGCAACCCCACATGGGGTCGCGACCCCTGGTTTGGAAAACGCTGGTTTGACTGATGATTCTGAATTTAAAGGAGAAAAGGTAGTACAGACAGGACTCGCATCATTATTCTGCCTATTGATTTTTTCCTTCCCCTCCATTGCCTCTGAAAATATATCTACCCAGTGTTCGAAATGAGCTATAAACAAAGTACAACATGATATAACTGGGTATTTATTCAGCTCTGCTAGACGGCAAGCTTCCTGGATTAAAGCATGGTGTGTGTGTGTGTGTGCTATTGCTGAGCGATTAGTACTTTTTGAGGTAGGGTTCGGGATCGGTTTGATTAAATGCACTATGCATTATGTGTGTTGAATGCTGTAACAACATAGAATAAAACTATTAATAAAAGTCCAATGATGGTAGTCACTGCCATTACGGCTGATCTCTTATTAACCATCATTTATTCACATTACTTTACTTTATTCATTGTTTTATTATTGTTTTATTTGATGACTTTATTATTTCATTCCAAGTCATCATCTCTATAGAGCTGCTGTGAATGCTGTCTGACAAAATCAAATTGTAGTAGTTCTTCAAAGTAAATAAGGCATACTTTTATGACTGCTGAATACCAACTCTCAATCACTTAGATCAGTGTTTCTTAACCAGGGGTAGTCTACTAGGACTTTGCCTATCCACAGGGGTTACTTATGACTCATGAGACCTTAGGCTTACTGGTAAAATGCACATGACTGCTAAAATCCCTCTCTCCATCCCGGAGGACCTGAGCCCTAGGGCCATGTCTCAGGACTACCTGGCCTGATGACTCCTAGCTGTCCCCAGTCCACCGGGTCGTGCTAATGCTCCAGTTTCAACTGTTCTGCCTGTGGCTATAGAACCATGACCTGTCCACTGGACGTGCTACCTTGTCCCAGACCTGCTGTTTTTGATTCTCTCTATACGGCACCTGCTGTCTCGACCTCTGAATGCTCGGCCATGAAAAGCCAACTGACATTTACTCCTGAGGGATTTTAGGGCTACTCCATGGGGAGCAAAATTCAGTTGGTGGTACAGTAAGCGAAAAGGGCATTTTCAGATACAGATACCTTACAAAGCAACTGCTCTCTCCGTGTCCACAACAAACCAGCCCGCAATGGATTATCATTATTGTAGTTGATTACCACGTTTTCTGCGCTAAATTATGTAGAACATTGGCCTGTTGGAAACTATAACTCCCTACTACATCGCACAGTTCGGGCTTGATCTGATTTATCTCTAGAGAAACTGTACATTGAGCAAAAAAAAAAAATAGAATTCAAATTATTGAACCGATGTAGGTCAATTCGTTGTTAGAAATAGCATACATTTCAGTGAATTGCTCAGCACTAGTGTGTTTGTAAGGGTGTAAGTGTGTGTGCAGGGCCATGCACAGACCTTTTGGGGGGCATGTGCTCAAGCAAAAAAAAGGGCACCCCCCAAAAAAAAAAAATTACCACAATTGCTGTCACAGACTCGTTGAGCAATTATTACAGGAAGAGGGGAAAGTAGGACAATCTGATGAGTATTATTTTTGCAAGACTATTTTGAACGGGAATAAATGCGTCACTTATTTAACAAAGATCGACACAATTCCAGTCAAAATAGAAGATTGTCAGAAATACTGTGGCCTATCATGACAATATCATCCCAACTATATTTGTTGCCACTATCAATTAAACTATCAATGTTTTCTAACTTTTTGACCTGTGATCCCCAAAAAGGAGGGGTCGTAAACATGCACACACAATTGCTGAGCAAATGTAGCATGTAATTACAGCCATAAATCGTGATGCTTTTTCAAAACACAAGATAGGCTACAGAAATAAAGTGTTTTACACCTGCCTTTGGAGCTGAAAGTCATTCATTTTAGCAGCCAATACTAGCTTGGGATATATAGTGCATTCGGAAAGTGTTTAGACCCCTTAACTTGTTCAGCATTTTGTTACGTTATAGCCTTATTCTAAACGGGATTAAAACAGTTTCCTCATCAATTTACACACAAAACCCCATAATCACAAAACAAAAACAGGTTTGTAGATTTTTTTTGCAATTAAAAAAAAACAAAAAAATGGAAATATCACATTTACATAAGTATTCAGGCCCTTTACTCACTACGGTGTTGAAGCACCTTTGGCAGCGATTAGAGTCTTCTTGGGTATGACACTACAAATTTGGCACACCTGTATTTGGGGAGTTTCTCCCATTCTTCTATGCAGATCCTCTCAAGCTCTGTCAGGTTGGATGGGGAGCGTGCTGTGCATTCAGGTCTCTCCAGAGATGTTGAATCGTGTTCAAGACCAGGCTCTGGCTGGGCCACTCAAGGACATCCAGAGACTTGTCCCAAAGCCACTTCTGTGTTGTCTTGGTTGTTAGCTTAGAGAGTCGTTGTCCTGTTGGAAGGTGAACCTTCACGCCAGTCTGAGGTCCTGAGAGCTCTGGAGCAGGTTTTCATCAAGGATCTCTGTACTTTGCTCCATTCATCTTTCCCACGAATGTGACTAGTCTCCCAGTCCATGTTGCTGAAAAAACTCCCCACAGCATGATGCTGCCACCATGCTTCACTGTAGGGTTTCATCCAGATGTAACGCTTGGCATTCAGCCCAAAGAGTTTAGTCTTGATTTCATCAGACCAGAGGATCTTGTTTGTCATGGTCTGAGAGTCCTTTAGGTGCCTTTTGGCAAACTCCAAGCAGGCTGTCATATGCCTTTCACTGAGGAGTGGCTTCCGTCTGGCTACTCTACTATAAAGGCCTGATTGGTTGAGTGCTAAAGAGATGGTTGTCCTTCTGGAAAGTTCTCCCATCCCCACAGAAACTCTGGAGCTCTATTAGAGTGACAATCAGGTTCTTGTTTACCACCCCGACCAAGGCTCTTCTCCCCTGAGAATTTAGTTAGTTCAGAACCACAATGACTAAAAACATTTGGTGAAATTATACCACCAATGAAAAGGGCACTTTAGAGACTGAACGGGCAAAGTGGCATGTGCTCTGCACAGGTTGAGCCCTAGCTGTGCACATGCCAGTGTGTGTGCGTTCAAGTGTGTGATTTTGTGAGAGCAAGCATCTGGTTTTGTGGGTGGGTGGTTGCGAGCATGAGTGTTTGTGCATTTTGTTAAAAGTCAGAATAAACAGCTTTCCTCAACTATTGCTGCAGATAGATGTGTAGACAGTATTGCTGCTGATAGATGTGTAGACAGTATTGGTGCTGATACTGTAGATGTGCAGACAGTATGGCTTCTGATAGATGTGTAGACTGTACTGCTGCTGATAGATGTGCAGACAGTATTGCTGCTGATAGATGTGTAGACAGTATTGCTGCTGATAGATGTGTAGACAGTATTGCTTCAGATAGATTTGTAGACAGTATTGCTGCTGATAGATGTGTAGACAGTATTTCTGCTAATAGATGTGTAGACAGTATTGGTGCTCATAGATGTGCAGACAGTTTTGCTGCTGATACTGTAGATGTGTAGACAGTATTGCTACTGATAGATGTGCAGACAGTTTTGCTGCTGATAGATGTGTAGACAGTATTGGTGCTTATACTGTAGATGTGCAGACATTATGGCTTCTGATAGATGTGTAGACAGTATTGCTGCTGATAGATGTGTAGACAGTATTGGTGCTGATACTGTAGATGTGCAGACATTATGGCTTCTGATAGATGTGTAGACAGTATTGCTGCTGATAGATGTGTAGACAGTATTGCTGCTGATAGATGTGTAGACAGTATTGCTTCAGATAGATTTCTAGACAGTATTGCTGCTGATAGATGTGTAGACAGTATTTCTGCTAATAGATGTGTAGAGAGTATTGGTGCTCATAGATGTGCAGACAGTATTGCTGCTGATAGATGTGCAGACATTATTGCTGCTGATAGATGTGTAGACAGTATTGGTGCTGATACTGTAGATGTGCAGACAGTATTGCTGCTGATACTGTAGATGTGTAGACAGTATTGCTACTGATAGATGTGCAGACAGTATTGCTGCTGATAGATGTGTAGACTGTATTGCTTGCTGATAGATGTGCATAGAGTATTGCTGCTGATAGATGTGCAGACAGTATTGCTGCTGATAGATGTGTAGACAGTATTGCTGCTGATAGATGTGTAGACAGTATTGCTGCTGATAGATGTGCAGACAGTATTGCTGCTGATAGATGTGTAGACTGTATTGCTGCTGATAGATGTGCAGAGAGTGTTGCTGCTGATAGATGTGTAGACAGTATTGCTGCTGATAGATGTGCAGACAGTATTGCTGCTGATAGATGTGCAGACAGTATTGCTGATGATAGATGTGTAGACTGTATTGCTGCTGATAGATGTGCAGACAGTATTGGTGCTGATACTGTAGATGTGCAGACAGTATTGCTGCTGATAGAGGTGCAGACAGTATTGGTGCTGATACTGTAGATGTGCAGACAGTATTGCTGCTGATAGATGTGTAGACTGTATTGCTGCTGATAGATGTGCAGACAGTATTGCTGCTGATAGATGTGTAGACTGTATTGCTGCTGATAGATGTGCAGACAGTATTGGTGCTGATACTGTAGATGTGCAGACAGTATTGCTGCTGATAGATGTGTAGACAGTATTGCTGCTGATATATGTGCAGACAGTATTGGTGCTGATACTGTAGATGTGCAGACAGTATTGCTGCTGATAGAGGTGCAGACAGTATTGGTGCTGATACTGTAGATGTGCAGACAGTATTGCTGCTGATAGATGTGTAGACTGTATTGCTGCTGATAGATGTGCAGACAGTATTGCTTCTGATAGATGTGCAGACAGTATTGCTGCTGATAGATGTGTAGACTGTATTGCTGCTGATAGATGTGCAGACAGTATTGGTGCTGATACTGTAGATGTGCAGACAGTATTGCTGCTGATAGATGTGTAGACAGTATTGCTGCTGATAGATGTGCAGACAGTATTGCTGCTGATAGATGTGTAGACTGTATTGCTGCTGATAGATGTGCAGACAGTATTGCTGCTGATAGATGTGTAGACAGTATTGGTGCTGATACTGTAGATGTGCAGACAGTATTGCTGCTGATAGATGTGTAGACTGTATTGCTGCTGATAGATGTGCAGACAGTATTGCTGCTGATAGATGTGTAGACAGTATTGGTGCTGATACTGTAGATGTGCAGACAGTATTGCTGCTGATAGATGTGTAGACTGTATTGCTGCTGATAGATGTGCAGACAGTATTGCTGCTGATAGATGTGTCGACAGTATTGGTGCTGATACTGTAGATGTGCAGACAGTATTGCTGCTGATAGATGTGTCGACAGTATTGGTGCTGATACTGTAGATGTGCAGACAGTATTGCTGCTGATAGATGTGTCGACAGTATTGGTGCTGATACTGTAGATGTGCAGACAGTATTGCTGCTGAGAGATGTGTAGACTGTATTGCTGCTGATAGATGTGTAGACAGTATTCAAGTAATACCACCAAACAGCATGTCTGGTTCACCTCTGTTAACTTGATTAACCATTTACACTCGTACCCTTATGCATAGCCACGGGAATTAGTTTGGGTGGCGGTCATTTTTCCCCTGTCAGTTTACTGAATATTACAGAGTATTTTCAGATTTTGTTATCATGAAATGATGTGAAGACTACAGTAAATGTAAAATGTACATAAAATCAACAGTGTAATGTTTGGATTCAGTCTTGTGTCAGGTGAACTGTTGTGTACTCACCTTTGGTCTAATAATTTTCCCATTAACTCCAAACTGTTCCCTTTCAATTGCTAACATGGTTATGCAAATGCTTTTCATATTTCTTCTGTAAGAAACATTTGAATTTAGCCCTATCCATATAGGCCAATTCCCATGAGTGTAAAGGCTTAACAAGTTCTGACAGTTACAGAGTAAAATCCTATTAAAAAGGTAACTATGTGTCCCGGGCCCATGCTCTACTGGTAATGACAGTTCTGACCTTTTCCACTAGAATATTACTTTTTGCAGAGTGAGTGTTTTGCACTTTTCCAATGAGACATGACTTGATTATTCAAGTGTCTTGTTTCTTCTTGTTCTAGCCTTTTTAAAGAAGGAATTCCTTTATTTTCTGTCTGTGAGGTGAAAGGCCATTGAGGCGTTCCGCTTTTTGGCGAGGAGCTGTGAGACGAATGGAGAGGTGCAGGCTATTCTAGAGTTAAAATAGGTTTCGCTGTTGGCCACTAGAATGATGTTTTTTCACTTTCCCCAGAGGTGTTGTTGACTGGTGTTTTTGTGTGTTCATTTAACAGCCACACAGAAAAGTTTGAATGAAGACGAACGCTACAGAGGAACTTCTGCCACCAGGGGTGTGTGCTCAGCGGCCTCCTCTCATCCCTGTAAACCCACGACTGAGTGTCCAGTCGTGGACTCCAACAACATCATAACATTTGCCGACGACACAGTGGTGGTGGGCCTGATCATTGACGATGACAGGCGTGCCTAGAGCCCTAGCAGAGTGGTGCCAGGAAAACAGCCTCTTTCTCAACATCAGAAAAATCCAAAGAGCTAGCTGGTATGCAGAGGAGAGGGTCATAAGCTTCAAGTTCCTCGGTGTGCATATCTCAGAGGACCTAACATGGACCAATCACACCAACACTGTAGTAATGAAGGTTCAACAGCGCCTTTTCAACCTCAGGCAACTGAAGAAATTTGGCATGGGCCATAAGATCCTCAGTAAGTTATACAGCTGAACCCTCAAGAGCATCTTAAAGGGCTGCATTGCCGCCTGGTATGGAAACAGCACCGCCCTCCTTCACAAAGCTCTACCGAGGGTGGTGTAGACGGCCTAATACATTACTGGGGGCGAGCTCCCTGCCCTCCAAGACATCTACACCAGACAGTGTTTGAGGAAGGCCTGGAAGGTCGTCAAGGTCTCCAGTCACCCGAGCCAAGGACTGTTCACTCTGTAAGTATCTGGTGAGCGCTATCGGAGCATTGGGTCTCAAACCAACAGGCTCTGAGACCTTCTACCACCAGGCAATCAAACTGCTGAACATCTAACCTGGTTGTCTCCATAAACAGACCTGCACCTTAGAGACTATTTGGACACACACACACACACACACACACACACACACACACACACACACACACACACACACACACACACACACACACACACACACACACACACACACACACACACACACGCACACACACACACACACACACACACACACACACCAGTATATCATATTTATTTAAGGTATGACCAAGACACTTCCCACATTAGAACTGTAAATACAGTCATACTTGAAATAGCACATTCATGATCTATTCTGTATATCCTATTGTTTATTATCTATTCTCTATATCCTATTGTTCATGATCTCTTCTGTATATCCTGTTGCTCAACATCTATTATGTATGTCCTCTTGTACATGATCTATTCTGCATATCCTATTGTGTACACATCAGGCATACTATCTCTTCAATTACTTATTGGATTATTTGACTTGATTCTTATTATTGATATTGATTCTTGATTATTGTACTGCAATGTTGAGGGAGCACACGCATTTTGCGGCACATTTTATCTGCTGTAAAATGTGTACGTGCGGAATACATTTTTATTTGTAGAGGAGGCTAACTCTACTGCAGTACATGCTGACATGCTAACAGATTGCCTGCAAAACAGGGATATATTCATAATTTACAGTATAATCAACTGTTGGGTGAACAGTTACTGTGGAGAAGTCGAAGAGAGTATGGGCCAATAATCCAAGGCACATTAACTATGTTGGTGTTTAGCAGAGCTGCCTCTAAAGTAAAACATTGTTTTGTGAGCTTATCACCTTGGGTAACACAATAGACTTTGTTCTTATCACCAATGATAATACATTGTTTGGGGTTTTGTTTGAGGCATTGCTCCTGTGGGGCTCAGACAGCCAAGGTTTACAATGTTACAAGTTGCTTTTCTTTTGTTCAACTCTAAGTGAAGAAAATGTACATTCTGAGTTCCAATTGTCCTCACACCTTAAGCCTGTCCTTCAACTTTTTGTCATTAGTATCCACTGTGAATCTACTAACTTGGTTGTTGTTTGTGATGTAACACTATGCTTCCATGGGGTTCACTTCTCATGACTCAATTTAAGGGTAGATGTCAACAATATTGTTCCAAGGTATTTTTCATTTGTTAAACTCTGAGACTTTTTATGTCTAGATAAATAGACATTGGGGTTTCCAACTGTCCTCAAACATGAAGCCTTGTCAATAACTTTTTTTGTCATTACCATCCACTTCCTCAGGCGTTTCTCAGAAGGTAATTTTAGGTTTCCCGTGTCGGCACTTTTCCATTACATGTCACATGAAAGATTTATGGGCCACCACCATGTTGGTTCCAAATACAGCAGTCATTCATATTTAATAATTGCTTCATCCCAAATCCTCCTCTCTGAACCATCCAGTCGGATCATGATGAGCAGCAGCACTGGATTTTATCATTTGGAAAATAAAGTGCCACGTAGGCATTTTCCAACCTGCTGGTGTTGGTTATGAATTGTGGATGCGCTGCCACCACTGATGGACTCCTTGTTTTGCGACGGCATTTTGATGCATGAGCGACTGTGGACGGCCTGGCAAACGTCTTGTTAGATCATATGAAGACAGGTGAAGAGCGCCGACAGGACTGGAAACCCCTCTTCCGGCCCGGTGACAGGCCCAGGTCGATAGTGATCAAGTTCTTGAGGTTCAAGGACAAGGTAGCTGTTCTGGATAGAGGCAAGAACTTGAGAGGAACGTACATCTTCCTCAACAAAGCTATATTAAAGCTGTGCGCCAGAAGAGACAAATAACTGGTGGGGACATTACTTACATCCGCTATGGTAGGCTAATTGTCCAGCCTCGCTCCCAAATGCTGTAGCTTCAACCCCAGAGCACACACACACCAACTGATTAATGGACTGCTGAAAAAATCTTGCTTTGTTTGCTGTTTTCCACAAGCTACCCTGGAAAGGGCTGCAAATAGCCCATGAAGCCTTAGAAATAAGGTTCATTAAATCAATAACTTGCTAACATCAGATAACATTAATATCTTAGCCATTTATGAGACTCACTTAGATAATCTCATTTGATGATACAGCGGTAGCAATACAAGGATTTTATCATCGCTCAGGATATGACCAAGATGCAGACACAGGAGGCGGATAGTACAGTTCTCAGATTATTTATTGAAAACACGGGGATGGTAAAGGGCAGGTCAGGGACAGGCATGGGTTCGTGATCAGGTAAGAGTCAGGCAGGTACAGTAGCGGGGTTTGATAACCTAGGGAACACTCAAAAGGCGAGAGGCCCATAGCAGAAAGGGGAAGGGTGTTGCGAGCATATTCCACCCACACAAGTTGCTGGCTACAGGTGGTGGGATTAGTGGAGATGGGACAACAAAGAGTCGTCTCCAGGTCCTGATTGGCCCGCTCTGACCAGAGGACAGGCTGGCCGACGACCCAATAAGGGTGCAGAACACCTTCCAGAACCAGGACGAGAAATGGGGACCGCAAATGGAGACCATGTGGACTGGCAGTCCATGGTTCTAGAAGACATGCTGCACCATGACAGGCTGACCGTCTTCTTAGCTGAGGGAAACTTAGGAATGGGAAGAAAATGTGCAGCTTTGGAAAACCAGTCCACTACCGTAAGTATGGTGGTGTTGCCATCAGACGGCGGTAGGCCCGTGACGAAGTCCAAGAATATATGGGACCAGGGGCGGTGAGGGACAGGAAGTGGTTGAAGGAGGCCAACCAGAGCTTGCTGCTGAGTCTTGTTCTGTGCACACACAGTACAGGCAGCAACGAACATCCAGAACCATGTTGGACCACCAAACACTTTCTCAGATGCAATCCAAGGTCTAACGGGAACCAGGATGACAGGTCATGAGGAATGTCCCATTCCAGAACTGGAGCACGGGCAGAGTCCAGGACAAACATCCGGTTAGCTGCAATGATCTGTGAGCTGCTCTGACAGCTGATGCTTAAAGTTAGTGAGGGAGATATGAGTCTCCAGCTTCGGTGATTTTTGCATTTCCTTCCAGTCATTGGCAGCAGAGAACTGGAGGGAAAGGCGGCCAGATCATGAATTGGCTTTGGGGGTGACCAGTGAAATATACCGTCTGCAGCACGTGCTACGGGTGGGTGCTGCTATGGTGACCAGTGAGCTGACATAAGGTGGGCCTTTCCCTGGCAAAGACTTATAGCTGACCTGGAGCCAGTGGGTTTGGCAACGAATATGAAGCGAGGGCCAGCCAACGAAAGCATACAGGTCGCAGTGGTGGGTAGTATATGGGGCTTTGGTGACAAAACGGATGGCACTGAGATAGACTGCATCCAATTTGCTGAGTAGAGTGTTGGAGGCTATTTTGTAAATGACATAGCCGAAGTCAAGGATCGCTAGGATAGTCAGTTTTACGGGGGTATGTTTGGCAGCATGAGTGAAGGATGCTTTGTTGTGAAATAGGAAGCCGATTCTAGATTTAATTTCGTATTGGAGATGCTTAATAATGTGAGTCTGGAAGGAGAGTTTACAGTCTAACCAGATGCCTAGGTATTTGTAGTTGTCCACATATTCTAAGTCAGAACCGTCCAGAGTAGTGATACTGGACGGGCGGGCAGGTGCGGGCAGCGATCGGTTGAAGAGCATGCATTTAGTTTTACTTGCATTTAAGAGCAGTTGTAGGCCACGGAAGGAGAGTTGTATGGCATTGAAGCTTGTCTGGAGGTTAGTTTACACAGTGTCCAAAGAATGGCCAGAAGTATACAGAATGGTGTCATAGGCGTAGATGTGGATCAGAGAATCACTGTGACATCATTGATGTATACAGAGAAAATAGTCGGGCCGAGAATTGAACCCTGTGGCATCCCCATATAGACTGCCAGAGGTTCGGACAACAGACATTCCAATTTCACATACTGAACTCTGTCTGAAAAGTAATTAGTGAACCAGGCGAGGCAGTCATTTGAGAAACCAAGGCTGTTGAGTCTGCCGATAAGAATGTGGTGATTGAGTCGCTTTGGCCAGGTCGATGAATACGGCTGCACAGTATTGTCTTTTATCGATGGCAGTTATGATATTGTTTAGGACCTTGAGCGTGGCTAAGGTGCACCCATGACCCAGCTGCACTCTGGACGTGGGTTAAGGCCAATCCACCACCGCTCTCACTTTGTCAGGGTCCATTTGAACACTCCCTGCAGCGATGACATATCCTAGGAGGGAGACGAACAGCTGGTTCTCCAGGAGACGCTGGAGGACCTGTCGGACATGGAGGATGTACTCTTGAGCTGACCAGGAATAGATGTTGTTGAGGTAGACAAACACAAAATGGTTCAACATATCTCGGAGCACATCATTGACCTTGGCCTGGAACACTGCAGAAGCGTTGGTATTTATTAACAGCATCACCAGGTACCCGTAGTGCCCGCTAGCCATGTTAAAGGCAGTTTTCCACCCATCCTCTTCCCGTATCCGAACCAGATGGTAGGCGTTCCGAAGGTCTGAGGAGATGAGTGGTAGCGGGTAATGTTTTTTAAGCGTAATGAGACCCCGGTAGACAATAAACGGACACAGGGTCTTGTACTTCTTCTCCACAACAAAGAACCCTGCGCCGGTGGGGGAGGAAGAGGGACGCATAAACCCAGCAGTGAGAGAGTCCTCAATGTACCCTTCCATCGCTTTGGTGTCCGGACCCCGAGGAGGTGTAATGCCCGGGAGAAGGTCGATGGCGCAGTCTCAGGTTAATGGAAAACGTAGTGTGGGTGACTCTGCCAATAGAGCGCCCATCCAACGCTCTGACGTCCATGGGAATGGAGAGGGCTTGTGTGTGGATTCCCAGCTCCGACACCTGGGTAGCGTCCATAAAGCTCTCGTCGGCCCCAGAGTCAATGAGCAGGGGTACGAGCAATGGAGAATGGGAAACTCCTTGTACGGCTCACCAGCGTTCTCATACCTACTTGATGAGCATGTGTTTTTAATGAGCAGGTAGCTAAGAAATGTCCTGTAGCTCCACAATATAGACAGCTCTGTGTGTTAGCTTCTTGACGCACCCATCCTTTTAGCGGGATCATTTTCATCAACACCCACTGAATAGCAGCGCACCAAATTCAAATTAAATTACTAAAAATATTTCATTTTCATGAAATCACAAGTGCAATATAGCAAAACACAGTTTAGCATGTTGTTAATCCACCAGGCGTGTCAGATTTCAATAAAGCTTTTCGGCGAAAGCATAACAAGCATTTATGTAAGAACATCTCCCTCAGTAGACAAAATATTACAAACACTAGCAGCCAAGTAGATTGGTCACGAAAGTCAGAAAAGCAATAGATTAAATCGCTTACCTTTGATGATCTTCAGATGTTTGCACTCACGAGACTCCCAGTTACACAATAAATCTTCCATTTGTTCCATAAAGATTATATTTATATCCAAAATACCTCCATTTGTTTTGCGATTTATGTTCCGAAATCCACAGGCTCGAGCGGTCACGAGATGGCAGTCGAAAATTCCAAATAGTGTCCGTAATGTTCACAGAAACATGTCAAACGTATTTTATAATCAATCCTCAGGTTGTTTTTAAAATATATAATCAATAAGATATCAAGGGAGAGACAATGGCTGCCCCACTCTGTTGCGCAAGCAAAACTCTACGAACACCCAGCTATTCACTGACGCGATGTTATCTTTCTCGCTCATTTTTCAAAATAAAAGCCTGAAACAATCTGGTTGATATCCCTTTAAATGGAGGCAAGGCATCCAATGGAACAGAGAGCTTTCAGGAAAAACAGCACATCCTGGTTTGATTTTTCTCAGGTTTTCGCCTGCAATATCAGTTCTGTTATACTCACAGACAATATTCCAGTTTTGGAATCTTTAGAGTGTTTTCTATCCTAATCTGACAATTATATGCATATTCTAGTTTCTGGGCCTGAGAAATAGGCAGTTTCAAATGGGTACGTGTTTTAGCCAAAAACGAAAATCCTGTCCCCTACACTCAATAAGAGATTGCGTAAGCAGTGGAGGCAATCTAGCCCTGCCCAGTTGCATGGGCTCCAAAGGAGGCGAGTCGGGAGCCCTCGTTGATTCCAGAGAGAACTCGGGTGACATCGGGTTCACTAGGACATGAGGACTTCGGGGGCCTCCGGGATTCCTCTGGGGCGAGATGGAAATCGAGGGTGAGCGAGGGTGACAGGGCACAGATTCCCTCTCCCTCCTATGTTCTCGTATCTGCCCATCGATCTGAATGGTCAAGGATATGGACAGCTCCCGGGCTGCGAGCTCATCTTTGATCACCTATGATAAGCTGATAAGAAACATGTTGAACAATGCTTGCGGGTTCCAGGCACTCTCAGCCACCAACGTGCAAAAATCCACCGCGCTCTGCCACACTACGAGAGTCTTGACGTAGCTGGAGCAGCATACGAGCAGCCTTTCTCTCGGACAATGGACAATCAAACACCTTCCATGCTTATGCCACAAACTCTTCTAGACTGAGGCAGACGGCGGAATGTTGCTCTAACACCTCCGTAGCCCAGGCGAGTGCCCTCCCAGACATCAGCATTATGAGGTACATTATCTTCGAGCGGTCTGAGGGGAACGAAGAAGGCTGCAGCTCGAAGATGAGGGCGCACTGGGAGACAAAGAACCAGCAGGTTCCAGAATCTACAGCGTAGCGCTCTGGAGGAGGTAAGCGGGGTTCTCGGGACACAGGGAAAGGCTTGGAAGAAACGCTGCTGGTGGCGGGGTTGCTGAGAGTTTGGGGGATTAATGGTGTGGCCCGCTGCCTAGTAGGGAATCCACGGAATTGCTTTGGAGCATGGTATGGAACGCCTGGTCATGGCTTTCTGCCAGGGTATGAAGTCCCTCCATAAGGCAATGCAGTAACTCCTTGTGTCTTCCAATGGTGGCTCCTTGCTGGGAGACAGCATTGTGGAGCTGATCTGAGTCTGCTGGGTCAGTCATGGCCAGTTCATACTATCACGGCTCAGGATATGACCCAGATGCAGACACTGGAGGTGGATATTACAGTTCTCAGGTTATTTATTGAAAACACGGGGCAGGCGAAGGGCAGGTTGAGGACAGGCAGGGGTTCGTGATCAGGTCAGAGTCAGGCAGGTACAAGAAGGCAGGCAGGCAGGCTCGAGGTCAGGGCAGGCAGAATAGTCAGAACCGGGAAAACTAGGAAACATAACTTGAGGAAAAGGAAGTCGGGAAAGCCTGCTGACAAGACCTGACAAGACAAGACAAACTGGCAACATTCAAACAGAGAACACAGATACACAGGGGATAATGGGAATATGGGCGACACCTGGATGGGGAGTGGAGACAAGCACAAAGACAGGTGAAACAGATGTGACAGATCTACAGAAGAGACAGGAATGCTCATGGTGGAGGTGTTGCTGTGTATATTCAGAGCCTTATCCCCAGTGCTGAGTGTTTAGTGCTTTTTTTTAGGTGAGTTCTGTTTCGGTTTGATTTTTGAAAAATAATCATGGTTTTCAATTTCGGGAACAATAAATAAACAATAAATGCATTTTGTGGTATCAATGTTGTAACAATACAGAATAAAACAATAGATGGTTGTAACAGCCCATTTCTGGTCACTAACCATAATTTATTCACATTACTTTACTTTAAACATATTTTGGTTGTGTATACATATTTGTTTTAGTACAATCTTAAAAAAGGTGCTATCTAGAAAGTAAAAGGGTTTGTTGTCTGTAGGAGAACCCTTTGAAGAACCCTTTTTGGTTCCAAGAAGAACTCTTTTGGAACCAAAAAGGTTCTATCTGGAAGCAAAAAGGGTTCACCTATGTGGACAGCCGAAGAACCCTTTTGGGACCCTTTTATTTCTAAGAGTGTATGATGATGACTTTATCGTTTCATTAATATAACCCCAATGATGGCACTGACAGTCCATTACTGCATATCATTTATTAATAAACCATCCTTTATTCACATCACTTTAATAAAATATTTAAGTTGTATATATTACATGTTGTTTATTTAATGACTTATTATTTTATTCCTTGTCATCCTCTCATCTCTGCTCAAGCAGTATCAGCCAGCCAGCCAGCCAGCCAGCCAAAGAGTCATCATTCAGGCTAGTAGAATAGCCTAGCTGGCTAGCTGCCTGCTGTCTGACGAAATCACAATTTCAGTAGTTCTTCAAAGTAGATAAGGTATACTTTTAAGACTGCTAAATAACAACTGTAAGTCAATTAGTTGTATTGTCTGGTAGAGACACTTAAGCAACCAGTCTCTATCCCTCTATTACTCTTCCTCTCTGTCTATCTGCCAGCCCCACAGGCTTGCAAGGCAAGAACCAATGAGAACAGGCAGCTGTAGGCGCAATGGACTCTGGCCATTGTAGTTAATTACCAAATTGCCTGTGCTGAACTATGATGTTGGACACATAGAGATAAATAGAGAACTCATCTTTGTATCTGTGCCATTATAGCGTCTGTGATAGCACGGGCAGAGCCATTGAGGCAATCTTAATTTTGAAGTAGTCAACTTTCTTCTTCACGATTGCCTGATCCCTCCTGATGACCCGGGTTGGACATCAGAAGAGATCCGCTTATGAGGTTGGAAGTCCCACTCAGTTGACTACATTAAAATGGAGGAAGCCCTCGATGGCACTGCCCATGCTATTATGACATTTTGGCCACTAGAGGCCTCTATCATTCTCTATAGTTGGACAATATGTCCCAGGGAGAAATCTCTCCAGAGAAACGGCACAATTCAAATAATTGAACAGACAGTCTTAAAAACAGAAAATAACTCGACATTTCGGTTAATCGCTCAGCACTACATACAGTCCCTTCAGAAAGTAATGATACCCCTCGACTACTTCCACATTTAGTTGTGTTACAGCCTGCATTTAAAATAGTTTACATATATTCATTACTCTCACCTATCTACACACAATACCCCATAATGACAAAGCAAAAAACATGTTTTTTGAAATTCGATCAAAATGTATTGAAAATGAAAACCAGAAATCTCTCATTTACATAAGCATTCACACCCCTGAGTCAATACATGTTAGAATCACATTTGGCAGAGATTACAGCTGTGAGTTTTTCTGGGTAAGTCTTGGCACACGTGAATTGCACAAAATGTGCCTATTATTATTTTGCCATAGATTTTCAAGCAGATTTAAGTCAAAACTGGAATTTGGCCACTCGGAAACATTCAATTTCTTCTCAGTAAACAACTCCAGTGTAGATTTGGCCTTGTGTTTTTGGTCTGCTGAAAGGTGAATTCATCTTCCAGTGTCTGGTGGAAAGCACAATGAAACAGGTTTTCCTCTAGGATTTTGCCTGTGCTTAGCTCCATTCCATGTATTTTTTTATCCTGAAAAAGTCCCAGTCCCGATCACAAGCATACCCATAACATGATGCAGCCACCACTATGATTGAAAACATGGCGATTGGTGCTCAGTAATGTGTTGTATTGAAATTGCAACAAACATAACACTTTGTATTCAAAAAGTTAAATGATTTGCCACATTCTTTTTCAGTATTACTTTGTCTGTACAGGCTTCCTTCTCTTCACTCTGTCAATAAGGTTAATATTGTGGAGTAACTACAATGCTGTTGATCCATCCTCAGTTTTCTCCTGTCACAGCCATTAAACTCTGTAAGAGCGATTTCCTTCTTCTCCGGCAACTGAGTTAGCAAGGACGCCTGTATCTTAGTAGTGTCACGCCCTGGACTTAGTTATCTTTGTTTTCTTTATTATTTTGGTTAGTTTAGGGTGTGACATGGGGGATTTATGTGTTTTGTCTGGTCTATGGGTTTTGTATGTTTATGGGGTGTTTTCTAATCTAGGTGTTTTTGTAAGTCTATGGTTGCCTAGATTGGTTCTCAATTAGAGGCAGGTGTTTATTGTTGTCTCTGGTTGGGAATCATATTTAGGCAGCCATGTTCTTTGGGTATTTTGTGGGTGATTGTTTCCTGTGTCTGTTTTTGTGCCACACGGGATTGTTTTGTTGCCAGTTCACTTTGTTGGTTTGTATTTTTTGTTCATGTTGAGTTTTTTTATTAAATACCATGGACACTTACCACGCCGCATATTGGTCCGATCCTTGCTACACCTCCTCTTCTTCCTCTACTTGGCCTTTGTGGATGAATCTGTCTTTGAAAATCAATGCTCGACTGAGTTAGTCGTTCAAAAATCATATTAAACTCTATTATTGCACACAAAGTGAGTCCATGCAACTTATGTGACTTGTTAAGCAAATTTTTACTCCTGAACTTATTTAGGCTTGCCATAACAAAGGGGTTGAATACTTATTGACTCAAGACTGAGCTATTCATTTTGAATTAATTAGCAACAATGTTGAAAAACATAATTCCACTTTGACATTATGGTGTTTTACGTGTAGGCCAGTGACACAAAAGTGAATTTCAATACATTTTAAATGTAGGCTTTAACACAACATGTGGGAAAAATGCAAAGGGTGTGAATACTTTCTGAAGGCACCGTATATAGGTTTTTGCTTTCATAACCCCACCCATGTGTCAAGGCCACAGAATGCATCATATAGCCGTACATATCCAGAAGGTCAAGGAAAGGTCAGAGGAGTGTGTGGGTTCTTCAAAGCCTCAGAAAGAGAAGTTGGGGGGAATCAAATAGCTTGCTCATTAGTCCGCTTGGGTGCCATAGATGTATACACTCCTTCATTTAAATAACATGAGGCCTGTAATGCTAAGATCTCATGTCAAGTGCTATTGAAGTAGAATGGTTGCAGGTTCATATGCCTCATCTAAAGCCTATAATTGTGGGTGTCGGTATAGGCCACCAAATGCTAACAGTCAGTATCTACAGTAATTTTAGAGGATGACATGAACAAGTGTTTGTGATAAGCACCTCACAATGAGTGACAATTATTTTCTATTTTCAGGTTCCAGTAAGCTCATGAGGGAGATAGCTTTTCTCCAGATCTTGTTGATTTCACTGCCAAAGAAGGAGATTAAACATAATTAGCATGGTCACCTTCAAAACTATCATGATACATATCATAGTGGATGCATTCATGATTTTAGCTTCATGCGGCCTTCCTGGTTTTTTAAAGGAGCGCTCCGTAGGTTTTCCTCCCCTGTGGTACAGGATTTATTACGTATTCATCAGTATCAGTTGACACACACACACACACACACACAGTTTGCCAATTGGAATGCCCTCCTCTTTAATTTTACACTTGAAACACATAAAACATCCTCCACCTATTTCAGAGCATGCTTTAGAAATAAACGAGATCTTATGATGGAGCATGGCTGGAATGACTCTGGCCTTTACAACCTCATAACATCAGAGGCACCAAGCACAGTAAATGCCCATGGAAACTAACAGCCTATTTCCGAGGTAACCCTAGGATCCCTCTTTGTGGTAGTAATAGACAGCAGACCAAAATATTGAAATGATATTCCATTACTTGTGAGGAATAGGTGGGTTAACAGTAGGGTTCTCTGTAGCCTAGCCTTGGACTGCAAAAACAACTCTTTAGCATGCAGAGGCTTGATTGCTGACTGTTCAGCAAAGTGTTTATCATATGAAATGTTTTATTAAATTCCCAGGTCTGCAAGAATATTGACCCCGGTATTTGTCTAACCTAATCATGTTTATTTTATGTCCTCGTTAAGCGTGTAAATTGGCTTTAATTACTGAGAAGTAGATTTGCGTTGTACAGTTGGTTATAGCGAAGATTAGATTTGCTGTTGCTTTCGTTGAATTTGTTTACATTTGTGTGTGTTTACGATCTTATCGGACGGATTCGTAGTTAGGAAACAGATAAATAGTTTGTAGAACATAGGTCTACAGGATGTGCAGGTACATTTGGAGATGAGGCAAGGAGAAACGCATGGGAGAAATGCTTTCGCTTACAGAAATATCTGGACTACTATTAAAACCTCTTAAATGTAAAGTCCCCATTTTTGGGGACCCTATTTGATTTTTAAATTCAATTAAGTCTGGATATGAGAACAGTAGCACCTATCTGCAAATCTATGGTGTCTGCGGAATGTTGAGTGTCATGGCTATTGATGTGTGCCTTAAAATATTTGGTGTGACTCACTACAATATATGGGCATACGGATGTATAAGGGATGGCCGAGCCGATGACCACGTTTCAAGATAGCTGCTACCTAGTGTTGTGAAGTATAAACGCAGAATACGTTGATTCACACCGAAAGCCGGGACTCCACAGATCATGAGGATGTCTCAATTGTCTTCCTGTACCTACCTTTATTGATCACCAGCCCCGAGGGTCAAAATGTTTATTTTACACGATGTTTTCACCAAACAGCAAACACCTTACAGAGTAAGCTTTGATTTGGTCTGTGTTTGAGCTATAGCTACATGGGGGATATGAAATTAATCCTTAGGTTGATATGAACAAATCTAGCCTGTTGCCAATGTTATCTGATGATGTCTGACTTAATGCAAACATCGAATATCCACAGAGTGACTATCTTTGCACATGAAACATATGAAAACACTTGGATATCCCCTGTATGTTTAATTTTATTTATTTAACCTCTATTTAACTAGGCAAGTCAGTTAAGACCAAAATCTTATTTTCAATGATGGCCTAGGGACAGTGGGTTAACTGCCTTGCTCAGGGGCACCACCACAATGCCTTGTCCCTCGACACCACCATAATGTTTGAGAGAGGTTGGTGTGGTAGAAACATAGTTTTATAGTGAACAATAACTTTTAGGCACATCCACTGTGCAACAACAGAGCAATTACTACATTCGGACACTTTGGAGAGGTTGAATGGACACTTGAATGCACCCTGATACCCCATAACACAACCACATTGTTTGAGTGAGGTTGATATGGTAGAACTTGTGTTTTACACTGAACAAATAGCATTTAGGGATTACAAATATGTAATAGCACTAGAATGATCTAATTTACAGACATATGCCACTTTGGAGAGGTTTAGGGACACTTGGAAACGTCCCGTGACCACACCTGACACCACTTACTAAAACATCTGCTCATTTCTAGTTGTTATCAATCCCATTTTCTTGCTGATATTGTTCACATGTTGTGGAAGCGATCTGATGTGTTTCCAACTCTTGGCATCAAAAATTAACTTATAGCTTGTCAATGAAAGATTACTTTCAAAATTAAAAACACAAAAAACTGTTATTTTGTGTGAGCTTGATCTTGTGTGTTCTGAACTATGTAACTCCTATCTATCTTCTGATAATTTACTCATAATCTACCAGATGTCATTCCAAATATTCCAAGATTTTGCATGTCAGAATCATGTACAGTGGTTCGTCCTTTCAAAGTTGCAGCATACTGCAGGACAGCTTGCATGGTGCTGCAGAAATCTATGGCACTTGTCAGCCATTGTAACCATTAAAGCTAGTTTGTGCTAGTTTGACCACCAGAGGGCATCTTTGAGAAGTATTTGATAGCCTTCAATAGTGGTTGTACTAGTGAATTTAAAACCTTTTTTTGTAAGAACATAGTATATGAACTGATTTTAAGAAATGTTGCTTAATTAATTTGCTTAATATTATGGTGTTTCTATTCCAAGAAAAACGTAAAACCTTCAGGGTTTCCATTAGGATGGAGCGAAAAATATGGCTCTGTACAACGTGACGGTTGGGAGTAGGCTACAGTACTCAGAGCATAACATTTCGACACCCTAATTGTATAATTGTAGTCTAACCAATATCCAAATGGAGATTTAGTGAAAATAATAGTCTCATTGATTTTGGCCAAAGCAGTTAGTTCTGTATTTAGAGGACTATGCAGCTCCCAATCACGGTCGTATGTGATACATAATAATAATATGTATTTTTGTTCTTTATTTGTTTTGTCTTTTCTGGTTGATGAAACTGAAATTGCAACCAATTACAGCCGGTTGTGATGCAGCCAACCTAACTAAGAAATACATTTGATGATAGAATTCTTCCCCTACCCTCCTTCTAGGCAAGTCTATTGTCCAGCTACCTGCTAATAGCCATAATGGCGCTGTACAACGTGACCATGTGTTTTTGATAGAGTATTTTCCAGTAAGCAACAATTTGTTTACCTTCTTTAGAAAATGTTGTTGGTCGCCCACACGCAGCTTTATGTAGGAGCCGAGACTATACAACTGTGCCATCAACTTGATTATTTAGCAGACATCACTTGCTTATATAGTCAATACATATCTTAAGAATTTTGTATTTATTTTTATTTCAACTTTATTTAACCAGGTAGGCAAGTTGAGAACTAAGTTCTCATTTACAATTGCGACCTGGCCAAGATAAAGCAAAGCAGTTCGACACATACAACGACACAGAGTTACACTTGGAGTAAAACAAACATGCAGTCAATAATACAAGTCTATATATGATGTGAGCAAATGAGGTGAGATAAGGGAGGTAAAGGCAAAAAAAGGCCATGGTGGCAAAGTAAATACAATAATATCCCACTGGAATGGGAGATTTGCAGTGGAAGAATGTGCAAAGTAGAAAAAAAATAATGGGCTGCAAAGGAGCAAAATAAATAAAATAAAATAAATACAGTAGGGAAAGAGGTAGTTGTTTGGGCTAAATTATAGGTGGGCTATGTACAGGTGCAGTGATCTGTGAGCTGCTCTGACAGCTGGTGCTTAAAGCTAGTGAGGGAGATAAGTGTTTCCAGAGATTTTTGTAGTTCATTCCAGTTCATTCCAGTCATTGGCAGCAGAGAACTGGAAGGAGAGGCGGCCAAAGAAATAATTGGTTTTGGGGGTGATCAGAGAGTTACCTGCTGGAGCGCGTGCTATATGTGGGTGATGCTATGGTGACCAGCGAGCTGAGATAAGGGGGGACTTGTAGATTACATGGAGACAGTGGGTTTGGCGATGAGTATGAAGCGAGGGCCAGCCAACGAGAGCGTACAGGTCACAATGGTGGGTAGTATATGGGGCTTTGGTGACAAAACGGATGGCACTGTGATAGACTGCATCCAATTAGTTGAGTAGGGTATTGGAGGCTATTTTGTAAATGACATCGCCGAAGTCGAGGATTGGTAGGATGGTCAGTTTTACAAGGGTATGTTTAGATACCATAGAATATAATTTAAAATTTTAGTTTCTCCATGCTTGTCTCAGAGCAGCGTGAAACGGTGCTGAAATAGTCATCCACAGCAGGTAGGCTATATATAACGATGTTTTGGAGAGCATAATTTTTTTTTAAAACAACAGTGAGTGATTGTATTCTGAATAAAGGCCAAAGTAATATTGAGAAAGGCCCAAATATAGCCCTGCTAAAAGCCATAATGGCGCCGTACAATGTGACTGTGTTTGAAAGAGTATTTTCCAATAAGCAACAATTTACTTTCATTAGACAACTTTGTTCCAATATTTCTGTAGTTCAGTGATATTGACAAGTAAACATAACCTACAGTACATACTGTAGTAAACATGGGAAAGTACCTAATTCCTTACATAAGGGAGAACAGGCCATGTCCAGACTTTCTCAGTGACCTCAAGTACTCATTAACTCTGTCTTTGATGCTTTTTCGGGTTGCATCAGTCATGGACAGAAACGTCTGAGACACAGTATTAATGATGAACACCCAGAGTTTCACTGGTAAGCCACATCCTTGGAATAGTAGAACAGCATAACGGTCCGGACACCCTTTCTGTGCCTGGTGAGCAGTTGGTCAAGTTCTGTTGTCAGAAGAGGAATGGAAATGTCAGGCTGAACCGATGACCTGACAAACCAGCCAGGTATGTTGATGGAGGTGGAGTTCCAGAGCTCACAGGTGTGCCTGGCATGGATTGTGACTCCATCTCGTTCCTCACCCTCTTCAACGCGTCATTCTCTGCCTGACTCTCTGCCAATGCCACCTGGCTCTGGACCAATGCATCAGCTGTTGCCCGTATCTCTGCCCTCAGATAATGTTTCTCTTTCTGCTGGTCTGCCTTCAATGACTCGATCTCGGTCTTCAAAGATTGAATCTGATCCATGTGCACTGTCATCAGATGAGCAGAATGCTACCACCATGAGCTCCCATCGATTAGTGGCCTATGATAGAAACGATAGATCAATTAAGAATTAAAAGTGACTCCAACACACAAATGCTGCATACACATTTTAAGAATCTAGCAAAACTAACCGCTCATTCTCAAGTCCTCTCGTGGCTACGGTCCTAACCCTGGAACAGGTAGCACCATAGAAAGAAGCTGGCTTGGTGAAAACGATGTCCATTTCATCTGTTCTCTTTGGTCGCAATGTCATTTGTTTTTAGATAAACAGGTTGTTCTGGAAAGGTGTGACTTTCAGCTTACAATAGGACATAAGTATACAGTAGATCAACAGACAAAGGACAAAGGAGTCCAAAAAGCTAGTGCTAAACTTTGTTCAAACAAGTCAAACTACGTTTATATTTATTCCTCAGGTATCCTAAAATGTAAATGAACTATAATATTTAATACGGAAAGAAGTATGTTCAACAGAAATGTAAAAATAGTAAGCGCGCATCCTCTTCATGGCGCACCAACAGACTGATTTTGAACTGGGAGTCTTTGTACAAAAACTCAAGTCTTGCTCGTTTTTGAAGAGACAAGCCTGAAACAATAAACAAAGACTGTTGACATCTAGTGGAAGCCTTAGGAATTGCAATCTGGGAGCCTTAATTACGTAGAACCCATAGCTTTACATTATAAGAGCCTGGGAGCTAAAGAAAACAAACTTTCTGGTGGTTTTTCTTTGAATTTTTGCCTGCCATATAAATTGTGTTATAGTCTCAGACGATATTTTAACATTTCTAGAAACCTCAAAGTGTTTTCTATCCAATACTACCAATTATATACATATCCTGGCTTCTGGACCTGAGAAAAAGACAGTTTATTTTGGGCATGTCAGTCAGGCGGAAATTCAGGGAAATAGACCCTAGACATAAAGTGTTGCTCTGTGCTACCCACTGGGGCGGGGTGGGGTTCCACCCCCACTCCACCTTCCTCCTCCTCCCTTCCCCATTGGCTAGGTCCATCTTTTTCTCTGGCTAGCTGCATGTTTTGATTTAGTACACATGCTCACCATAGTTCCAAAGCCTTTGCATTTATCAGAAGCAGACAAGTTTACATTTTTTCACCCATTTGGTAGGCCATTTAGTTCAGCAGCCTTTTTAAGGGTGTTAGGCTACATTACTTTGTTCAGAGAGCACCTTAGCTTGAGCTTTATAGGGTAGTTTACAAGACAGAATAAGACAGTAAAAATGTAGTTACAGTCTGAATGGCACGCTGCATACACTGTCTACTCCATCACTCTCACTTCTTGGCAGACAATGTCTTCCAGGGTGACTTGCTTGGGCTTGGGAGTTGGCTCCTATTGAGTGTCTTGCCGGGTACACACGGCAGGCAAATGAGCACACAGAGATGATTTAGTGCATACAGTAGGTGGACCACTCCTTTTGTTGTGCATCTTAACCATAAACACCTGGCAGGAACGAGTCTCTGTTTCCCCTCCTTTTCACCAGCTTTTATGTGTCTCACGCAGGGTTAGCATTCATGTCAGAGCACACAGGTGGAAGTGGCACACTGGGCTTAGGCCAAAGAGGGCATGTCAACACACACACATACACCGGGCCTCTCACTGGACAGGGGAGGCTGAAGCTGAGGAGCTCGTTATTCTCCCAGACCGGTTGATATGGAGTATGCCAGACAAATTCAGAAGAGTCCATCCTGGCACCTCAGGGTTGTAACCTGACTAGCCTCAGACCAGACCACTCCACCGTATTGTAATCCAAAGCCACACAGAGATAGAAACAAAGATGACCCCTGTCTGGGCTGTTGACTTATTGTTTCTGTTATGTTTGCATATGTTTTGATGTGCAGAAAGATGTCAAATGTAGACTATCAGTCACAGTATGATATGGGATATTATAAGGTAACCAGTGATATGTCCATTTGCCGCGGTGAACTTAATGCATGAAAAGCACCCTTTGAAATTAAAGTATTGTAAATCACACAACCCTCAAATTTACTGGGCCACACAAAACCCTCAACCTTCCTGGGCTGGGCAAAACCCTCAACCTTTCTGGACCTAACCTTACTACAACCCTGAGCCAATTGTGCCCCGCCCTATGGGACTCTCGATCACGTCCGGTTGTGATACAGCCCAGGATCGAACCAAGGATCGAACCAGGGTTTGTAGTACTGAGATTCAGTGCCTTAGACTGCTGCACCGTGTGTGTGTGTGTGTGTGTGTGTGTGTGTACAGAATTATCAGGGGCCCTACTTTCATTGGGGACATGCCCACCCCACATTCTGAAATTGTATTTATTTTAAATCAGAATGTGATACAAAACGTGGCAACAGTGTGCTTCTTTAACCATGCAGACACGTCCGAGCAGTCGAGTAGGCTGTTTGGAGTGTTTATTTGACTGGATAAAAATAAAAAGTTATGTTCCCCCCACTTCTAAAACCAAGAAAAATGTATGTTCCCCCCACTTCTAAAACTGCACCCCTGAGAATGCTTAAGGTTTTACACAATGCAATAAGAAATCAAATCAAATCAAATTGTATTTGTCACATACACATGGTTAGCAGATGTTAATGCGAGTGTAGTGAAATGCTTGTGCTTCTAGTTCCGACAATGCAGTAATAACCAACAAGTAATCCAACGAACAATTCCAAAACTACTGTCTAATACACAGTAGTGTATTAGACAGTGTTTGTACGTTCATGCATGTGCATTCACACAAGTGTGTGGACCCATGTGCATGTGAATGAGTGTGTTTGGCCTGAACAGTAGTGTGCTGTCAAGGTTGGCACCTGTAATGTAATGGAGAACAGTAGCGTGATGGACTGCAACAAAAGCATCCTGCAGTTTTTCGAGGGTCACACTCCTCCCTCACATTCAGACCATAATAGCCTTTCTCCCAGACGTGACCCTGCTCAAAATGAAGTAGAGCAATATGTCCGTGGTGGGCCCCTCGACATGGGCATGAACTGGGTTAACACACACATTTATGTGGGAACAGATGCACACACATAGACACACACATTTGTTATTGCAGTTTGCCAAATGTTATGAATCTTGCCCTGGAGGCAGCTCTGCAGAGAGTTGACACAGCCACAAAGTCATACAATTTTATTTAAACCTAACCCTAATCTTAACCACATGGCTAACCCTAATGCTTAACGCTAACCTTGAATTAACACTTTTGTTTTCATGAATTTTTATGATATAGTCAATTTTGAAGTTGCAGCGGCCCATCTAGTGGAAGTCACTCAGTTCTGCCTCCCGGGCAAGCTGTGTGTCAAACTCTTTCATTGTGTTAGATATTTACTATGCTTTCAGAAAGCATTCATACCCCTTGACTAACCCCACATTCTGTTGTGTTACAGCTTGAATTCAAAATGGATTAGATCCATTTTTTTCTCACCCATCGACACTACCTTTCAAAAGTTTGGCGTCACTTAGAAATGTCCTTGTGTTCGAAAGAAAAGCAATTTTTTTGTCATTTTTTTAAAATAACATGTAATTGATCAGAAATACAATGTAGACATTGTTATTGTTGTAAATTACTATTGTAGCTGGAGAAGGCTGATTTTAATGGAATATCTACGTAGGCGTACAGAGGCCCATTATCAACAACCGTCACTACTGTGTTCCAATGGCATGTTGTGTTAGCTAATCCAAGTTTATCATTGAGAAAGGCTAATTGATCATTAGAAAACCATTTTGCAATTATGTTTAAAAAAACTGTTGTGCTGATTTAAAGAAGCAATAACACCGGCCTTCTTTAGACGAGTTGAGTATCTGGAGCATCAGCATTTGTGGGTTTGATTACAAGCTCAAATGGCCAGAAACAAATAACCGTTTGTTTTTTAAAACTCGCCAGTCTATTCTTGTTCTGAGAAGTAAAGGCTATTCCATGCGAGAAATTGGAAGAAACTGAAGATCTCAAACAACGCTGTGTACTACTACTCCCTTCACAGAACAGCGCAAACGGGCTCTAAACCAGAATAGAAAGAGGAGTGGGAGGCCCAGGTGCATAACTGAGGACAAGTACATTAGAATGTCTCGTTTGAGAAACAGACGCCTCACAAGTCCTCAACTGGCAGCTTCATTAAATAGTACCATCAAAAAAAACTGTCTCCATGTCAACAGTGGTCCTTCTGTGGCTCAGTTGGTAGAGCATGGCGCTTGTAACACCAGGGTAGTGGGTTCGATTCCCGGGACCACCCATACGTAGAATGTATGCACACATGACTGTAAGTCGCTTTGGATAAAAGCGTCAGCTAAATGGCATATATTATTATATTATATTAACAGTGAAGAGGCGACTCCGGAATGCTCGCCTTCTAGGCAGAATTGCAAAGAAAAAGCCATATCTCAGACTGGCCAATAAAAATAAAATATTAAGATGGGCAAAAGAACAAAGACACTGGACAGAAGAACTCTTCCTAGAAGGCCAGCGTCCCGGAGTCACATCTTGAAAATGAAATACAGAATGATCTAATTTACATACAGTACCAGTCAAAAGTTTGGACACACCTACTCATTCAAGGGTTTTTCTTTAGTTTTACTATTTTCTACATTGTAGAATAACATAAATAACACATATGTAATCATGTAGTAACCAAATAAGTGTTAAAGAAATTCTTCAAATAGCCACCCTGTGCCTTGATGACAGCTTTGCACACTCTTGGCATTCTCTCAACCAGCTTCACCTGGAATGCTTTTTTCCAACAGTGGAGGAGTTCACACATATGCTGAACACTTGTTGGCTGCTTTTCCTTCACTATGCGGTCCAACTCATCCCAAACCATCTCAATTGGGTTGAGGTAAGGTGATTGTGGAAGCCAGGTCATCTGATGCAGTGCTCTATTACTCTCCTTGGTAAAATAGCCCCTACACAGCCTGGAGGTGTTTTGGGTCATTGTCCTGTTGATAAACAAATGATAGTCCCACTCAGCGCAAACCAGATGGGTGGCACATCGCTGCAGAATGCTGTGGTAGCCATGCTGGTTCAGTGTGCCTTGAATTCTAAATAAATCACTGACAGTGTCATCAGCAAAGCACCCTCACACCATCACGCATCCTCCTCTATGCTTCACTGTTGGTACTACACATGCAGAGATCATCCATTCACCTACTCTGCGTCCCACAAAGACACGGCGGTTGGAACCAAAAATCTCAAATTTGGACTCATCAGACCAAAGGACAGATTTCCACGAGTCGAATGTCTATTAATTGTGTTTCTTGGCGCAAGCAAGACTCTTCTTGCAGCAATTCAACCATGAAGGCCTGATTCCTCCTTAGATGTTGAGATATCTGTTACTTTAACTGTGTGAACATTTTATTTGAGCTGCAATTTCTGAGGCTGGTAAGTCCATGCAACTTATTATGTGACTTGTTTAACAAATATTTACTCCTGAACTTATTTAGGCTTGCCATAACACATGGGTTGAAATCCCTGAGTGGTTACCTTCCTCTCCGGTAACTGAGTTAGGAAGGATTCCTGTATCTTTGTAGTGACTTTGTGTATTGATACAAAATCCAAAGTGTAATTAATAACTTCACCATGCTCAATGGGATATTCAATGATTTTGACCCATCTACCTATAGGTCCTACAAACTGACTCAAGACATTTCAGCTTTCATTTTTTATTAATTTGGAAACATTTAGAAAAACAATTTCACTCTGACATTATGCGGTATTGTGTGCAGACTAGTTACAAACAATTTAAATTTGATCATGTTAAATTCAGGCTGTAACACAACACAATGTGGAAAAAGTCAAGGGGTGTGAATACTTTCTGAAGGCACTGTATATGACATCATATAGTGAGACAGTGGAACCGGCTTCACCACATCTCTCCAGCTGATTCCTTATAGTGATCTGATGATATACACTGCAGATAATATCATTAATGGGTCGGTCCCCTTTAAGGCAGATGGGCTTTTAAAAATGCATCGTAAATCTCCAGTTTCCTCATACCCACTGTCTGATTTGGCCAACCAAAGACAGAAGGCCATTATGAAGGGGGAACGAGAGAGGTTCTGCCAAATTGTCCGGAAGCCTGATGTTAAATGAGCTCTGTGTCAGGTCTCCTCATTCTCCCTCCACTCGCCATATCCCTACAGACAATAGACATCTCCTGACCATACACATCCTGTCTAAAAATGGGTCACGAGACTCTCTTTTTGTCCACAAATCAAATTACATTCAAATTCTATCTCTCTCTCTCCAAAAAGAATGGGCACCCGGAATGGAAGACATTTGTCATTCCCACTGGGTAATGCAATCAGATCCTAACGACGCTACGAGTCTGCCCGCTCTTCATCAAAGACGTGCTGTTTCTCGAAGTTCCAACTTATATTTGTAGTGGTAGAGCCTGAAAAAATAGGAAGCCTCATGAGTACTCAGTACAGCCAAGCAGAAACCTTGAAGGGCATTTCAATGTCAGCTGTAGTGGAAACCCCGAAGGACATTTCAATGTCATCTGAACTGGAATCCTGGAAAATGTTCAACATCTTCTTGGCTAGTGGGGAATTCCACATTTAGGATGTGTAGCAAAGTAATGCCTTTCATCTTCTTAAAAGGAACATACACAACACCTCAACCACTCCCCCTGTAAATATAAAAGGCATTTAGCATATTTTATATTCCGGTCATTTAGCGTCTTTAATTTTCCAGTCATTTAGCAGGCAATTTAAAGTTTAGACTTGTCTGGGTATAACGTTCGTCTGAAGAAGTAGACCAAGGTGCAGCGTTGTAAGTGTTCATGATCTTTAATACTCAGAACACCAAACACAAACAACAAAAGGAATAACGAACATCACGTTCTTTCAGCTTCACAGAGCTAACAAAAAACAAGATCCCACAACATAGGTGGGAAAACAGGCTACCTAAGTATGATTCCCAATCAGAGACAATGATAGACAGCTGCCCCCCATTAGGAACCACACTCGGCCAAAACCAAAGAAATACAAAACGTAGAATGCCCACCCCACATCACACCCTGACCTCGCCAAATAGAGAAATCAAGCGGCTCTCTAAGGTCAGGGCATGACAGTACCCCCCCCTTCCCCAAGGTGCGGACTCCCGGCCGCAAACCTGAACCTGATCGTCACGGGTGGCTTCATGCCGTGGATCGTCACTGGAGGCTTCGTGCCGTGGGTCATTACTGGAGGCTTCGTGCCGTGGGTCATCACTGGAGGCTTCGTGCCATGGATCATCACTGGAGGCTTCGTGCCTTGGATCATCACTGGAGGCTGGGTTCGTGGAACTGGCACAGGATATACTGGGCCGTGGAGTCGCACAGGAGGTCTAGAGCGCAGAGCTGGCATAACCCATCCTGGCTGGATGCTCACCCTAGGCCGGCAACTGTGGGGCATTGGCACAGGACGTACTGGGCTGTGGAGACGCACCGGAGACACAGTGCGCAGAGCTGGCGCAGGATATCCTGGACCGACGAGACGCACTGGAGGCCAGATGCGCTGAGCCGGCATCGACCGTCCTGGCTGAATGCCCACTCTAGCTCGACAAATGCGAGGAGCTGGCACAGAGCGCACCGGGCTGTGCATGCGCACCGGTGACACACTGCGCAGAGCAGCATAACATGGTGCCTGACTAGTCACTCTCTTCCCACGGTAAGCACGGGGAGTTGGCTCAGGTCTATAACCTGACTCCGCCAATCTTCCCGTGTGGTCCCCCCATTGTTTGGGGGGCTGCCTCTCGTGCATGCTTCGTCGTGCCAACTCCTCGTATCTTCGTCGTTCCGCCTTTGCTGCTTCTAGCTCCACCTTAGGACGGCAATATTCTCCAGCCTGTGCCCAGGGTCCCTTGCCTTCCATTATCTCCTCCCATGTCCATTCCTCCAGAGAACGCTGCTTGGTCTTTTTGTGGTGGGATCTTCTGTAACGTTCTTCTGAAGAAGTAGACCAAGGTGCAGCGTGGTAAGTGTTCATGATCTTTAATACTCAGAACACCAAACAAAAACACCAAAAGGAATAACGAACGTCACGTTCTTCCAGCTTCACAGAGCTAACAAAAAACAAGATCCCAAAACGTAGGTGGGAAAACAGGCTACCTAAGTATGATTCCCAATCAGAGACAACAATAGACAGCTGCCTCTGATTGGGAACCACACTCGGCCAAAACCAAAGACATACAAAACATAGAATGCCCACCCCACATCACACCCTGACCTCACCAAATAGAGAAATCAAACAGCTTTCTAAGGTCAGGGCGTGACACTAGGTTTGTGAACATTCCCCAGATAATCATGGAGGGTCTTTTTCCCCAGTCCTGTGGTCAGGTTTTTTATTTATATATTTTTTGTGGAAACTCTGTTGAAAAACATGGTTCAATAATGACAGTGACCCTCGTGGGTTATCGGACTGTTGTGCTCTGTCCTTGGGAAGACAATGGGTTTAACATCCATGCTGAATAGTATGAAATATTCCCCCCACCGACACACAACCTCATGCATCATGGCAGGTAGCCTCGTGGTTAGAGTGTTGGACTAGTAACCAAAAGGTTGCAAGATCAAATCCCTGAGCTGGTAAGGTAAAACACTGTCGTTTTGCCCCTGAAAAAGGCAGTTAACCCACTGTTCCAAGGCTGTCATTGAAAATAAGAATTTGTTCATAACTGACTTGCTTAGTTAAATAAAATTTAAAATAAAAAATCACTGCCTTTCCCCCCAGTATCAAAGGGGTTTGGGAATAGGTCTAGGCCCCTAGGGGACATCTATGCACATCTCACATATATTGGTGGCCAAATTGAGGAAACAACTGACTCAAATGGCCCCCCGTAGCCATTGACCAAAGCAAGATTGTATTAGGTCCTCTGTTGCCATATCACCACCTTATATGCACGAACACACCAGGCTTGGAAATGCATGTGAACTGCCTTGCCATAAAAGACTCAGCGGCCAGGATGACATTTCATAGCTTTGAACAAGTCGGCCAGCACTTTATTACAAGGCGACCGGTCCTCAATGGTGAATTGCAAACATATCCCGCTCAAGAAGGAAAGGCAAAGACAACCTAGCTTTTACCCCTGAGGATATTTTAGTCACCTTCATTTTTAAATTATGGCCACTTTGAGCAGAATGTTCCAGCCCTTCAAGTTTGGTTTGCTGTTACCTTTTGGACAACCATTTTTGATTTCTTATGGAAAATTGATAATAAATGCATTTTGAAGAGGAGCTTTATTAGGGTTCAGATTGAGTCATGGCATTGAGGTTAAAAAAAGGTCAGAAGCAGGGTGAGATATGGCAGAAAACACCTCAGGGAACATTTGACTGATTAGAGGGTTAGAAAAACAGCTTAGGTATGAAAGCACAGACATAAAAGTGTAAAGCAATGTTAAGCTTATTCCTTCAACCTCAATAATAAGCTTACACACACACGTTACAATTCATGCCACACATAATAGAGTTGAAATTCATTGGAAAGTCAGATTCTCCACAAAAAAAGCAATACCAATTCACCAGTTGTTTGAGTTGGCATGTGAGGGGAAAATGAGACAGAAAACCAGAGTGAAGGTAAATAATGAGATAGCAAAATGAGAAGAGAAATCAATTGGCATCAAAGGGATAGCTCCCTTCAATTTGAAGCTCCCGGAATAATGTGTACCTGGGAAAAAATACTTGGAAGACTAAAAGCTTTAAATTGATTTATGTCACACGGAGAGAGAACGCACTTATTTTTCCTCTGACTCCACCGCCATGACAACAGCTGAATGAAAGGTCATCAACGATAATGCTTAGTCTTGGGAAGCAATTTTGTATTCTTTCATTGTTTTGTATTTCAAAGGTTTTGTCACTACCGACTATTTGCATATATGCCTTGAGAAAAACAGAAAAGATCGCCTTCATGACATATTTGATGTCACATTTTGAAGCTATTTCAAGTCTGAGAAATTATAGGCAGATGGGAGAATGAGGGATTGATGGAGTAGCATTAAGCCTGGAAAAGTATCTGGGGAGGCAATATCGATTTCTGTATGTAAATGAGCTATAGTGATGCTCTTTAAGTTCCAATCCTTCTTTCCTTACATTAGCCCAGAGCTAGCTGGTTCAAGGCCGCAGAATGTCTGCATGTGGGAGGCAGATTTGAGCTCCGAGTCTGAGACAATATCATCTTGCTCTCTCAATTAAACAGGTCACCCCTGTTTCCTTCCCTAACCTCTCGCCTCATTGACTGACTAGGAGGGAAGGTTTCGAGCCACTTCTCCAACATCCAATTGCACCATGCTTCTCACAAAGGCAATCAATATTTCTACTATTTCAAGTCATGATGAGTAAATCAATATGTGGATTGTCCCCCCTTCCCCTTTCCTCCAAATTGTCCTATGCCTCCATAAAGTCTCATTTCCAAGACAGTCATATATTGACTGAAAAAGCGTCCTATATCAACGTTATCAATAAATTACATATTTCAGCATTAAGTCTTTGTGACTTATCTTGTTTGTACAGTACCAGGGAATCACAATAAGACAATGTGAGGAATACGGCAATAGTAGAATGAGGCCTTTGTAGTAACCCCTTCACCAAAACAATGCTGCAGTAGTAACCCCTTCACCAAAACAATGCTGCAGTAGTAACACCTTCACCACAACAACGCTGCAGTAGTAACCCCTTCACCACAACAACGCTGCAGTAGTAACCCCTTCACCACAACAACGCTGCAGTAGTAACCCCTTCACCACAACAACGCTGCAGTAGTAACCCCTTCACCACAACAACGCTGCAGTAGTAACCCCTTCACCACAACAACGCTGCAGTAGTAACCCCTTCACCACAACGATGCTGCAGTAGTAACCCCTTCACCACAACAACGCTGCAGTAGTAACCCCTTCACCACAACAACGCTGCAGTAGTAACCCCTTCACCACAACAACGCTGCAGTAGTAACCCCTTCACCAGAACAACGCTGCAGTAGTAACCCCTTCACCACAACAACGCTGCAGTCGTAACCCCTTCACCAGAACAACGCTGCAGTAGTAACCCCTTCACCACAACAACGCTGCAGTCGTAACCCCTTCACCACAAAAACGCTGCAGTAGTAACCCCTTCACCACAACAACGCTGCAGTAGTAACCCCTTCACCACAACAACGCTGCAGTAGTAACCCCTTCACCACAACAACGCTGCAGTCGTAACCCCTTCACCACAACAACGCTGCAGTAGTAACCCCTTCACCACAACAACGCTGCAGTAGTAACCCCTTCACCACAACAACGCTGCAGTCGTAACCCCTTCACCACAACAACGCTGCAGTAGTAACCCCTTCACCACAACAACGCTGCAGTAGTAACCCCTTCACCACAACAACGCTGCAGTAGTAACCCCTTCACCACAACAACGCTGCAGTAGTAACCCCTTCACCACAACAACGCTGCAGTAGTAACCCCTTCACCACAACAACGCTGCAGTAGTAACCCCTTCACCACAACAACGCTGCAGTCGTAACCCCTTCACCACAACAACGCTGCAGTAGTAACCCCTTCACCACAACAACGCTGCAGTAGTAACCCCTTCACCACAACAACGCTGCAGTCGTAACCCCTTCACCACAACAACGCTGCAGTAGTAACCCCTTCACCAGAACAACGCTGCAGTAGTAACCCCTTCACCACAACGATGCTGCAGTAGTAACCCCTTCACCACAACAACGCTGCAGTAGTAACCCCTTCACCAGAACAACGCTGCAGTAGTAACCCCTTCACCAGAACAACGCTGCAGTAGTAACCCCTTCACCACAACAACGCTGCAGTAGTAACCCCTTCACCAGAACAACGCTGCAGTAGTAACCCCTTCACCAGAACAACGCTGCAGTAGTAACCCCTTCACCACAACAACGCTGCAGTCGTAACCCCTTCACCACAAAAACGCTGCAGTAGTAACCCCTTCACCAGAACAACGCTGCAGTAGTAACCCCTTCACCACAACAACGCTACAACACTGAGCTTATTAGCCGTGACTTCTTAAGCCCTGCTCTGTGTCCTCCTTGTGTGGCCCTCTCCTAGCCTCACTCTCATGGTGGCAGTATCACCTGTCTCCACGTTCACTCTGCTGGACTGTCTCAGGTCTAGATGTACTCTTGCCTCTGCAGTCGCCTTGGGCTGCCTCAGAGGGGAGTTTGTGTGGAGTGTATTTGTGTCAGGGTGTGTGTGGGAGTGTGTGTGAGTGAGTGTGTGATGAGTGAGAGAAGGTTATTTTCAGTCTTCTCAAAGCTCTATCTTTCTACTCATGCTCTACACTCCTTTGAGCCAAGGTAAAACTGTGTTTGTCTGTCTTCGCCTTTCCGTTCAGCCTAACGTTTCCTAGACGACCACTCCACAGTGCAGTTTTTTGTTGTGCTATAGTGTACAGAGCAGTAGGTCATTAGGGAACTGAATGGCCCAGGCAGTATTTGATCAAAGTCGGTTTCCAATCACATTGACCCACATGAGAAAGTATTGAAATGCATCCCGATGCATGGAGAAAATATAGAGGGGGGTGATGTGAATTTATTTGGATTCAAATGTTGGTTACTAGGGGTGTGGCGATCATGACATTTTGTAAGCCTGTGATTGCCAAGCAAAAAACTGCCGGTCTCACGGTAATTTACCTTTAATTAACATAAACACATTTAGCATTTCCTTCCACACATAGCCTACAAGCCACTGATGCAGACCTATGAAACATCTACATTTTAAACAGTCTAATAAATCAATTTAATATACCCTACACCATCATAATAAATCCAGTATTTAATTTAGACAGGTCTAAAGAAACATGATAGGAAGAAAATTTAGTATATTTCAGAAGAACAGAATAGCATACTGAGTTGTCCTCTACTGCATCTTGCCTATGCCATTCTGTACCATCACTCATTCATATTCATATATCTTTATGTACATATTCTTATCCCTTTACACTTGTGTGTATAAGGTAGTAGTTTTGGAATTGTTAGGTTAGTTTACTCGTTGGTTATTACTGCATTGTCGGAACTAGAAGCACTAGCATTTCGCTACACTCGCATTAACATCTGCTAACCATGTGTATGTGACAAATAAATTTGATTTGATTTGATGTTAGGCCCTGATCTGGCTATGCCATACAGAATGACTGTGGGCTACACTAGTTCATTTAGCAGACAAGATTTGCTTAGAATTCTGTGGCATTCTTTTAGAGTATGAAGAAGACAATTGAAAATGAATAAAAGAGAAAGGATGTTTTCTCTAAAGGATTTCTGAGGGAGTCTCCACATGCGGCTATTCAGTGTTGAGCGGTTAAGAAAGAAACAGGTCCTCCTATTTGCTTCATTTAGTTATTTACGCAACTTTATTTGTGATACAAATGTTTTGCTATTTGTTTGGATTTGTAAAACATTCTAAGTGTCACGGGAAACTTGGTGCGTGAGGGAAGAATCAGGCGCAGAGAGCATATGGTTCCACAGGAAGAAGTGCACTTTAATATCGCACTGAGAATAATGCCAAACAACACAGGGCGTGGAAAATGTGGACCAACCCAACACACAGGGTACCAGGTCCAGAGCACGAACACCAAAAAACATACACACGTAACATATGAGTAATCCAGCATGAAACAAGGGCGGGTAAACGTACTATAAATAAGGAAGCCCATCAAGCACACAAATAGAAACAGGTGCAACTAATAAGACAAAACAAACAGACAACGAAAAAGGGATCGTTGGCGGCTAGTAGGCCGGTGACGACGACCGCCGAGCACTGCCCGAGCAGGCAAGGGAGCCAACTTCGGCGGAAGTCGTGACACTAAGGCTGCATGATGCGACTGATGATGATTTCAAAAAAGTTGTTTGAAAGGCATGAGCTCTGCTTTGTTTCTTGCACAGGCAGCACACACTTCATCAGTCTCTCATTCACAATTTGACAAGCACTTCGATCAAATCAAATCAAATCAAATGTATTTATATAGCCCTTCGTACATCAGCTGATATCTCAAAGTGCTGTACAGAAACCCAGCCTAAAACCCCAAACAGCAAGCAATGCAGGTGTGGAAGCACGGTGGCTAGGAAAAACTCCCTAGAAAGGCCAAAACCTAGGAAGAAACCTAGAGAGGAACCAGGCTATGTGGGGTGGCCAGTCCTCTTCTGGCTGTGCTGGGTGGAGATTATAACAGAACATGGCCAAGATGTTCAAATGTTCATAAATGACCAGAATGGTCAAATAATAGTAAGGCAGAACAGCTGGAGCAGCAGCATGACCAGGTGGACTGGGGACAGCAAGCAGTCATCATGTCAGGTAGTCCTGGGGCATGGTCCTAGGGTTCAGGTCAGTTGAAACTGGAGCAGCAGCATGGCCAGGTGGACTAGGGACAGCAAGGAGTCATCATGTCAGGTAGTCCTTGGGCATGGTCCTAGGGCTCAGGTCCTCCGAGAGAGAGAAAGAAAGAAGGAGAGAATTAGAGAACACACACTTAGATTCACACAGGACACCGAATAGGACAGGAGAAGTACTCCAGATATAACAAACTGACTCTAGCCCCCCGACACAAACTACTGCAGCATAAATACTGGAGGCTGAGACAGGAGGGGTCAGGAGACACTGTGGCCCCATCCGAGGACACCCCCGGACAGGGCCAAACAGGAAGGATATAACCCCACCCACTTTGCCAAAGCACAGCCCCCCACACCACTAGAGGGATATCTTCAACCACCAACTCACCATACTGAGACAAGGCTGAGTATAGCCCACAAAGATCTCCGCCACGGCACAACCCAAGGGGGGGGGGGGGCGCCAACCCAGACAGGATGACCACAACAGTGAATCAACCCACTCAGGTGACGCACCCCCTGCAGGGACGGCATGAGAGAGCCCCAGTAAGCCAGTGACTCAGCCCCTGTAATAGGGTTAGAGGCAGAGAATCCCAGTGGAAAGAGGGGAACCGGCCAGGCAGAGACAGCAAGGGTGGTTCGTTGCTCCAGAGCCTTTCCGTTCACCTTCGCACTCCTGGGCCAGACTACACTCAATCATATGACCCACTGAAGAGATGAGTCTTCAGTAAAGACTTAAAGGTTGAGACCGAGTTTGCGTCTCTGACATGGGTAGGCAGACCGTTCCATAAAAATTGAGCTCTATAGGAGAAAGCCCTGCATCAAGCTGTTTGCTTAGAAATTCTAGGGACAATTAGGAGGCCTGCGTCTTGTGACCGTAGCGTACGTGTAGGTATGTACGGCAGGACCAAATCAGAGAGATAGGTAGGAGCAAGCCCATGTAATGCTTTGTAGGTTAGCAGTAAAACCTTGAAATCAGCCCTTGCTTTGACAGGAAGCCAGTGTAGAGAGGCTAGCACTGGAGTAATATGATCAAATGTTTTGGTTCTAGTCAGGATTCTAGCAGCCGTATTTAGCACTAACTGAAGTTTATTTAGTGCTTTATCTGGGTAGCCGGAAAGTAGAGCATTGCAGTAGTCTAACCTCGAAGTGACAAAAGCATGGATTAATTTTTCTGCATCATTTTTGGACAGAAAGTTTCTGATTTTTGCAATATTACGTAGATGGAAAAAAGCTGTCCTCAAAATGGTCTTGACATGTTCTTCAAAAGAGAGATCAGGGTCCAGAGTAACGCCGAGGTCCTTCACAGTTTTATTTGAGACGACTGTACAACCATTAAGATTAATTGTCAGATTCAACAGAAGATCTCTTTGTTTCTTGGGAACTAGAACAAGCATCTCTGTTTTGTCCGAGTTTAATAGTAGAAAGTTTGCAGCCATCCACTTCCTTATGTCTGAAACACATGCTTCTAGCGAGGGCAATTTTGGGGCTTCACCATGTTTCATTGAAATGTACAGCTGTGTGTCATCCGCATAGCAGTGAAAGTTAACATTATGTTTTTGAATAACATCCCCAAGAGGTAAAATGTATAGTGAAAACAATAGTGGTCCTAAAACGGGACCTTGAGGAACACCGAAATTTACAGTTGATTTGCCATTCACAGAGACAAACTGATATCTTTCCGACAGATAAGATCTAAACCAGGCCAGAACATGTCCGTGTAGACCAATGGTTTTCCAATCTCTCCAAAAGAATGTGGTGATCGATGGTATCAAAAACAGCACGAAGGTCTAGGAGCACGAGGACAGATGCAGAGCCTCGGTCCGATGCCATTAAAATGTAATTTACCACCTTCACAAGTGCCGTCTCAGTGCTATGATGGGGTCTAAAACCAGACTGAAGCATTTTGTATACATTGTTTGTCTTCAGGAAGGCAGTGAGTTGCTGCGCAACAGCCTTCTCTAAAATTTTTGAGAGGAATGGAAGATTCGATATAGGCCGATAGTTTTTTATATTTTCTGGGTCAAGGTTTGGCTTTTTCAAGAGAGACTTTATTACTGCCACTTTTAGTGAGTTTGGTACACATCCAGTGGATAGAGAGCCGTTTATTATGTTCAACATAGGAGGGCCAAGCACAGGAAGCAGCTCTTTCAGTAGTTTAGTTGGAATAGGGTCCAGTATGCAGCTTGAAGGTTTAGAGGCCATGATTATTTTCATCATTGTGTCAAGAGATATAGTACTAAAACACTTGAGGGTCTCTCTTGATCCTAGGTCCTGGCAGAGTTGTGCAGACTCAGGACAACTGAGGTTTGGAGGAATACGCAGGTTTAAAGAGGAGTCCGTAATTTGCTTTCTAATAATCATAATCTTTTCCTCAAAGAAGTTCATGAATTTATCACTGCTAAAGTGAAAGTCATCCTCTCTTGGGGATAACAATATCTCTATACTCTCTACACTCGCCAGTTTTAGCTTTAGCAAGCACCATCTTCAGATTAGCCTTAACGTCGGTAGCCCTGCCCCCTGGTAAACAGTGTATGATCGCTGGATGATTCGTTTTAAGTCTAATACTGCGGGTAATGGAGTCGCCAATGACTAGAGTTTTCAATTTGTCAGAGCTAATGGTGGGAAGCTTCGGCGTCTCAGACCCCGTAACGGGAGGAGTAGCGACCAGAGAAGACTCGGCCTCTAACTCCGACCCGCTGCTTTATGGGGAAAACCAGTTGAAAGTTTCTGTCGGCTGAATGAGCGACACCGGTTGAGCTTTCCTACAGTATTTCCTTCCAGAAACCGTGAGAAAGTTGTCCGGCTGCGGGGACTGTGCCAGGGGATTTATACTACTATCTGTACTTACTGGTGGCACAGACGCTGTTTCATCCTTTCCTACACTGAAATTACCCTTGCCTAACGATTGCGTCTGAAGCTGGGCTTGTAGCACAGCTATCCTCGCCGTAAGGCGAGTACAGCAACTACAATTAGAAGGCATCATGTTAATGTTACTACTTAGCTTCGACTGTTGGAGGTCCTGACGAATCGTGTCCAGATAAAGCGTCCGGAGTGAAAAAGTTGAGGAAAAAATAAATAAATATATGAACGGTAATTAAAAAGTGAAAACCGTAAAGTTGTCAGGTAGCAAAATAGGTTGGCAACAAAACGCACAGCAACTTGAAAACAAGCCTGCAAGTTGTGACCGCAAATGACGTTGAATGAATTGTCTGTCGAGCTTCGAGACAGGATTGTGTTCTTTGATAATGCTTTGAATTTCCCAGCTTCTTCAGGCAGAAGTTTGCATCCTGTAGCTCCAACTCCAAAAAGTTTCATTGGACACTGTGAAGTCCATGGAGAACAAGAGCACATCCTCCCAGCTGCCAACTGCACTGAGGCTAGGTAACACAGTCACCACCGATAAATCCATGATTATCGAAAACTTCAACAAGCATTTCTCAACGGCTGGCCATGCCTTCCGCCTGGCTACTCCAACCTCGGCCAACAGCTCCGCCCCCCGCAGCTACTCGCCCAAGCCTCTCCAGGTTCTCCTTTACCCAAATCCAGATAGCAGATGTTCTGAAAGAGCTGCAAAACCTGGACCCGTACAAATCAGCTGGGCGTGACAATCTGGACCCTCTATTTCTGAAACTATCCGCCGCCATTGTCGCAACCCCTATTACCAGCCTGTTCAACCTCTCTTTCATATCGTCTGAGATCCCCAAGGACTGGAAAGCTGCCGCAGTCATCCCCCTCTTCAAAGGGGGAGACACCCTGGACCCAAACTGTTACAGACCTATATCCATCCTGCCCTGCCTATCTAAGGTCTTCGAAAGCCAAGTCAACAAACAGGTCACTGACCATCTCGAATCCCACCGTACCTTCTCCGCTGTGCAATCTGGTTTCCGAGCCGGTCATGGGTGCACCTCAGCCACGCTCCAGGTACTAAACAATATCATAACCGCCATCGATAAAAGACAGTACTGTGCAGCCGTCTTCATCGACCTTGCCAAGGCTTTCAACTCGGTCAATCACCATATTCTTATCGGCAGACTCAGTAGCCTCGGTTTTTCGGATGACTGCCTTGCCTGGTTCACCAATTACTTCGCAAACAGAGTTCAGTGTGTCAAATCGGGGGCATGCTGTCCGGTCCTCTGGAAGTCTCTATGGGGGTGCCACAGGGTTCAATCCTCGGGCCGACTCTTTTTTCTGTATATATCAATGATGTTGCTCTTGCTGCGGGCGATTCCCTGATCCACCTCTACGCAGACGACACCATTCTATATACTTCCGGCCCGTCCTTGGACACTGTGCTATCTAACCTCCAAACGAGCATCAATGCCATACAACACTACTTCCGTGGCCTCCAACTGCTCTTAAACGCTAGTAAAACCAAATGCATGCTTTTCAACCATTCGCTGCCTGCACCCGCACGCCTGACCAGCATCACCACCCTGGATGGTTCCAACCTTGAATATGTGGACATCTATAAGTACCTTGGTGTCTGGCTAGACTGTAAACTCTCCTTCCAGACTCATATCAAACATCTCCAATCGAAAATCAAATCAAGAGTCGGCTTTCTATTCCGCAACATAGCCTCCTTCACTCAAGCCGCCAAACTTACCCTAGTAAAACTGACTATCCTACCGATCCTCGACTTCGGCGATGTCATCTACAAAATTGCTTCCAACACTCTACTCAGCAAACTGGATGCAGTTTATCACAGTGTCATCCGTTTTGTCACTAAAGCACCTTATACCACCCACCACTGCGACTTGTACGCTCTAGTCGGCTGGATCTCACTACATATTCGTCGCCAGACCCACTGGCTCCAGGTCATCTACAAGTCCATGCTAGGTAAAGCTCCGCCTTATTTCAGTTCACTGGTCACGATGGCAACACCCATCCGTAGCACGCGCTCCAGCAGGTGTATCTCACTGATCATCCCTAAAGCCAACATCTCATTTGGCCGCCTTTCGTTCCAGTTCTCTGCTGCCTGTGACTGGAACGAATTGCAAAAATCGCTGAAGTTGGAGACTTTTATCTCCCTCACCAACATCAAACATCTGCTATCTGAGCAGCTAACCGATCGCTGCAGCTGTACATAGTCTATTGGCAAATAGCCCACCCATTTTTACCTACCTCATCCTCATGTCCTTCGGCTGAATATAATAATTATAATTCCCTTCTCCCGGCTGTGTGTTCTGAAGTACCTCTCACTCACATGATTCTCTTAGATATCGCAATTCTTATTAGCCAATGCCCATCATGTGATCGTGTTCTTCTCATAGGCATCTATCTCATCTCCGAAGTAGCAACTGTGCACGTCTTTCTTATCGAATTTGGAGGCACAGATTTAAGAAGAACTGGCCACATTTACTTTTCGACAGCCAACAAGATGAGTATGCCTACTGAACAACAAAAGCACTAGCCTACAAATGCTACTATACCCTACTATACCCTGAGTACCTGCTACTATTCCCTGAGAACAAAAGTTGACCTATTCTATTGGTCACCTTGTCCTTCTGTGCGAGAAATAAATATTCCAAACATAGTCTGGGACAGTTGTGGGATGCGATAGATCCCAAATTAATACAACCACTCGCATCAAAAAATAATTTAAAAGCAATGAGGCTGATGCAACAGATCTGAACGTTTATCTTAAAATGTCGATAAACTTTTAGGATATTTCTCCACATTATAAGCGCAGCAATGCATACATGGTGGTAGGCTATAAACATGTATGTCCCAAAATGAAATCAATTAGCAGGAAAACACCATTCTCAAAAGTGACCACAAATGCAATAATGCATGTAATGCTATATTATAAAGGTGAATTTTTATGGTGAAAATTATTTTCCCCAAACTTGAAACTCACACGCTGCCTGTATATGTCAGATAGGCTCTACACTTGTTGTAAAGCTGATAAATGTGCTTCATTTTAAGAAGTTATTTGGCCACTGTAGTTGTGATACAAACCTTATCAAAACATAGAGGCCTATGGGCTAGGCTACATGAGGTGTGGGACTAGGAAGCATGAGCTGTTTCTAGCCTTACTGCACACAAGCTGGGCATCATTCACAGGTGATGGGCTAATATTGTCACCCATCAGATTATTCTTGATTTTATCTTGTCTTTACGTACACTAAATTATATGTGTGAAGTGAGTTTTGATTTAGAATGGACCATTTTCATGCACCTGTCTCAGAACAGGGGCAGAAAATGTAGGACTTATTTCCCGTGGTTCATTTTCATGCACCTGTCTCGGAACAGGGGCAGCAAATGTAGGACTTATTTCCCATGGTTCATTTTCATGCACCTGTCTCGGAACAGGGGCAGCAAATGTAGGACTTATTTCCCATGGTTCATTTTCATGCACCTGTCTCGGAACAGAGGCAGCAAATGTAGGACTTATTTCCCATGGTTCATTTTTATGCCAGCCAGGTAGGCTATACTCCTGTTGTAAAGCAAAGTAATGTACTTCATATGAGGAAATTTCAGAAATAAATATAGTAGGCCTAGCCTATAGAAAGCTGATGGGATCCTCCTCTTTTTAATAGTGTTTTCTCACACAATTGCATAGACTATAGAAATGTTGCCAGCACTTTTTCATTACTCACTGTCAATTCAAGTTCCTTTAGCAAATGGGTTTATCTTCAACTGGAAGGGCTAGCTAGCGAATTGTCGTAGGATCCTTCTCTCCTTTAATTCAGATGGACCATGTTATTTAGATAGCTACTAGCTGGCAATAGGGATTTACTGGGTGTGCATGGGCTTACTTTAGCTTTAAAGGAATTTTCCATTTACCTTGGCTGTAGTCAATTCACCAAGACCATTTTTGTGTGTGTATTTCCCTTTCTTCGGTACTTAATAGGCATATTTAGCAGTTCTATTATGACATAACATCAAAATTAATTATCAAACTAATGATGAGAGAGATATGATTATGCATGTAGATTGTGGCAGTGTGGCATTGTGAGTGAATGGTGCGAGAAAAGGTCCGATTTTGGGCTCTGACAAGACTGGGAATGAATTCACAACAATTCTCCAGGAGACTATTATGCCCAGGGGGTTTGATGCTAAAGCAGGGGACTTGGGAGGCATTATCTACAGCTAAGACCCCTAGGGAGATTGATGGGTAAAAAGACTGTCATTCTAGCTCTTTCCCCAAATACGCCGAGACAGCCAGAGAAAATTCAGGCAGGGATCATTCAGAGAGCCAAAGCTTACAGGGAGACAGGCAGTATGCTGCAGCTCAACTCACTGACACTAACATGGCTAATATAAATACAATTCTGTGTTGTGTTGTCCTTTTGGGAGGAGATAAAGGAATCCAGGTTCAGAATATACAATATGTAATTGATGTTATTTGGATGTTATGAGCTGTGCTTGAGAATATATTTTTACATTGAATAATTTAAAACAATGAATGTGCACATCAGAATGTTCCCTACAGAGAATTCCAAGAGTGTGCAAAGCTGTCATCAAGGCAAAGGGTGGCTACTTTGAAGAATCTGTTTTTTTGGTTACTACATGATTCCATATGTCGTATTTCATAGTTTTGATGTCTGCACTATTATAATACAATGTAGAAAATAGTCAAATAAAGAAAAACTCTTGAATGAGTAGGTGTCCAAACTTTGGACTGACACTGTATATAACTGTATGTTATAACTGTATGTTATAGTGCAGCAATGACTTTGATTTAATAAATGAATCAATCCTTAGGGATAGCCCCCTTTTTTAAATTTTTGCCAAAATGACATGAATGAAAGGTCCCAGTTCTAGCCATCACTCTGATTGTAATTCTGATGGTGTCCACAAGATGGCAGCAGTATATGTTCAAAGTTTGAGACAGATAACTTGTGGTATGGACAAGCTACATGACATTTAATGTGAAGTCACCCAAATACATTTGGGCAAATCGTGAAGGCGATACTAGCATTCATATTACATTTTTTCTGCAAGAATATCATAAAATCTTCATACTTGGACTTTGATTTAGCTTTTCCAGTATTCGTTGCCATATTATAAATTCAACATTTGCAAAACAACCAGTTTTCATAACTTCATAACTCTGAATATTCTTATAATTGTTGTCCAAAATGAAAACGCATGCTGTCATACAAGGTTAGTAGCTACATTTCACCACATATACATAAAGCCCAGCTCCTTGGCTCTCTAGATAGCTTTGTTTGACCCTGATTGGTACTTATTTAACAAAGATAGAGTCGTTCAAGTGAAGATCGCCCACCTCATCGGCTTGCTATCAAGGTGTCGTTCTCTGACCAAATATGGTGTCCTATAGGATATACTACACCCCTAATGATATAGTGAAGTCTTGTTACGTTCTAGGATCTCTGAGGAATACATACGAATGTGATTTGACTCGTTGAAACAAAGTTTAGGGTGAGATTTTCACAGATTCCTTTCTTTGCAAATTAAATGAGTGGAAATACAAAATCGATCGTGCATGCTATATGGACCTTTTTAGGATATGAAAAAGGATTTGATCTAACAAAATCACACTTCATGGTATCTCAGGGACCCTTTGGAAGATAAATCAGAGCAAGATTTCAAAATGTAAGTTCACATTTTACCTTCAGAGTTGAATTGATCAAACCTACCGTGATGAAAAAAGTGTTTTGTTGTTAGGAGTTCTCCTCAAACAATAGCATGGCATTTTTTCACAGTAATAGCTACTGTAAATTGGACAGTGCAGTTATACTAAGAAGAATTTAAGCTTTCAGCCGATATAAGACACTTACATGTACCGATATTTGTTGTTTCTCTAAAATCTGCGCTGGTGATACGGAGAGCTGCATGATTTACAACTGTACAACTGTTGACGGGACGCCGATCCCTAAGTTATAATCTAAACACAGAGCAGTCTCAATTCGTAGGAGCATGGCTGCTGGCCCATGTTAACTCCAATGCTTATCACAGTTGTGTCAAGTTGGCTGGATGTCCTTTGGGTGGTGGACCATTCTTGATACACAGGGGAAACTGTGGAGCGTGAAAAACCCAGCGGCTTTGCTTTTCTTGACACAAACCGGTGTGCCTGGCAACTACTACCATACCCAGCTCAACGGCACTTCAATATCTTGTCTTGCCCATTCACCCTCTGAATGGCACACACACAATCCATGTCTCAGTTGTCTCAAGGTTAAACTTTTTTTTAACCTGTTTTCTCCCCTTCATCTACACTGATTTGAAGTGGATTTAATAAGGGATCAAAGCTTTCACCTTGATTCCTCTGTTCACTCTACAGTATGTCATGGAAAGAGCAGGTGTCCTTCATGTTTTGTACGCTCAGTGTATGTATAACATAACATCACTTAAAAATGAAATGCAGCATTTTTTGTATTCTCAAGAAGAAAAAAAATGTGATATTGGTCCAGACCAAATGAGGTCTCTCAGGTAAAAACTTTAGAGATAGCAAAGTCATTTTTCAGATACATTTGATTTACTGGTGCCATTCATCCCTCACATGTCAACTTGCAGGTAAACACTTTCTTTGTCAAATTACAAATACTGACAGGTAGGCAAAGGAGTAACACATATTTTTGGGGGGTTGCTCTCAGTTCCTTGGTAACCTTACAACCCTCTCCTTATTACACATTATAAATCAAATCAAATCCAATTTTATTTATATAATAATAATAATAATAATAATAATAATTAGTCACATACACATGGTTAGCAGATGTTAATGCGAGTGTATGCTGCAGTAGTTTATGTGTCGGGGGGCTAGGGTCAGTCTGTTATATCTGGAGTATTTCTCCTGTCTTATCCGGTGTCCTGTGTGAATTTAAGTATGTTCTCTCTAATTCTCTCTTTCTTTCTCTCTCTCGGCAGACCTGAGCCCTAGGACCATGCCTCAGGACTACCTGGCATGATGACTCCTTGCTGTCCCCAGTCCACCTGGCCGTGCTGCTGCTCCAGCTTAAACTGTTCTGCCTGCGGCTATGGAACCCTGATCTGTTCACCGGACGTGCTACCTGTCCCAGACCTGCTGTTTTCAACTCTCTAGAGACAGCAGGAGTGGTAGAGATACTCTCAATGATCGGCTATGAAAAGCCAACTGACATTTACTGTGCTGATCTGTTGCACCCTCGACAACTATTGTGATTATTATTATTTGACCTTGCTGGTCATTTATGAACATTTGAACATCTTGGCCATGTTCTCTTATAATCTCCACCCGGCACAGCCAGAAGAGGACTGGCCACCCCTCATAGCCCGGTTCCTCTCTATGTTTCTTCCTAGATTTTGGCCTTCTAGGAAGTTTTTCCTAGCCACCGTGCTTCTACACCTGCATTTCTTGCTGTTTGGGGTTTTAGGCTGGGTTTCTGAACAGCATTTTGATATATCAGCTGATGTAAGAAGGCCTATATAAATACATTTTATTTGAAATTTGATTTGATGGCCTTGAGATAGAAGCTGTTTTTCAGTCTCTCGGCCTCCGCTTTGATGCACCTGTACTGACCTCACCTTCTGGATGATAGCGGGGTGAACAGGCAGTGGCTCGGGTGGTTGTTATCCTTGATGATCTTTTTAGTCTTCCTGTGACATCGGCTGGTGTAGGTGTCCTCGAGGACCGGTAGTTTGTCCCCGGTGATGCGTTGTTCAGACCTCACTACCCTCTGGAGAGCCTTACGGTTATGGACGGGGCAGTTGCCGTACCAGGCGGTGATACAGCCCGACAGGATGCTCTCGATTGTGCATCAGTAAAAGTTTGTGAGTGCTGAATTTCTTCAGCCTCCTGAGGTTGACGAGGCACTGCTGCACCTTCTTCACCACGCTGTCTGTGTGGGAACTTAAAACTTTCCACTCTCTCCACTACTGTCCCGTCAATGTGGATAGGGGGCTGCTCCCACTGGTGTTTCCTGAAGTCCACGATCATCTCCTTTGTTTTGTTGACATTGAGTGTAAGGTTATTTTCTTGACACCACACACACTTCACCTCCTACCTGTAGGCCATCTCGTTGTTGTTGGTAATCAAGCCCACCACTGTAGTGTTTTCTGCAAACTTGATGATAGAGTTGAAGGCGTGCATGGCCACGCAGTCGTGGGTGAACAGGGAGTACAGGAGAGGGCTGAGAACGCACCCATGTGGTGCCCCAGTGTTGAGGATCAGTGGGGTGGAGATGTTGTTACTTACCCTCACCACCTGGGGACAGCCCGTCAGGACATCCAGGACCCAGTTGCACAGGGCGGGGTCGAGACCCAGGGTCTCGAGCTTAATGACGAGTTTGGAGGCTACTATGGTGTTAAAAACTGAGCTGTAGTCGATAAACAGCATTCTTACATACCTTAAGGGAAGATTTCGGCAGTTGCTGTATGGTTAGTGAGAAAGTCCATATTGCAAATGTACAGTCCCTTACTAGACGTCCGAAATCGTTTGTAAAATTCGCGGACGGCGTCGGGCCGAGCGGCAGGGCCGGACCTACCGGGAAGTCATCAAATGAACTTTGTCAGACATTCGGTTTCCGTTTTACAAAAATAATAAGATTTTGGTAATTTTTCCGCTGTCCCGGAAAATCCCACAAGAGGGCATAAGCAATCATATTGCTATTGGACAAAACATCACGATTCACGACGGGGCCTTATCTCGAAAACGGAAAATATTTCGAAGCCGAAACATGCACGTGCACTTGCAATATGATTCAACAGTGAAAAAACATCACAAAATGGACATGATGAAGTCAACACAACGAGCGTTGGAAGGGAGCAACTATCACTTCCAGGCCATCCTGTGTTCATCAGGCCAGTCAATTTTGCATTCCTGCAGGATTTTTATAGCATGACAAAATCGTGATGGTACATGCCCATTGAACCATATTGCAAATGCACAGTGACTTTGCAAAAGTGAGAAAACATGAACAAATGGACATGATGAAATCAACACAACGAGTGATGGAAAGGTACAACTATCACTGCTCGGCCATCCTGTGTTCATCAGGCCAGTCAATTTTGCATTTTTGAGCATGTCAAATTTCATATTGTAAATGCCCATTGAAACATATTGCAAATGCACGTGCATTTGCAATATGATTCTATAGTGAAAAAAAACATCACCAAATGTAAGTCGCTCTGGATAAGAGCGTCTGCTAAATGACTTAAATGTAAATGTAAATGTAAATGATGGACATGATGAAATCAACACAACGAGTGATGGAAAGTAACAACTATCACTGCCCGGCCATCCCGAGTTCATCAGGCCAGTCAATTTTGCATTTCTGCAGGATTTTTGAGCATGTCAAATTTCTTATGGCATTTGGCCCCAGAAAAAGTGACTTTTGACTTTGACTTTTGACTTCCTATGAAATCATATTGTAAATGGACAAATCATATTCCTTATGCACAAGTAAAAAAAATAAAATAATAATAATGATAATAAAATACAACTAAAGTATGTTGATACAGTTCTTATACGTGTGTAATTGACACAAAATTTGAAAGAATTTCGAAAAACGGTCCAGAAAGCACTTTTTTAAGGGTGTGTGAAGTGTTTTACAAAATTTTGACTTTTTTGACTTTTGACTTTGGACTTCCTATGAAATCATATTGAAAATGGACAAAACATATTACTTATGCGCATGTAAAAAAATATATATATATGATAATAACATTGGACAAAAGTATATTCATACAGTTCTTACACATGTGTAATTGACAAAAAATTCGAAAGAATTTCGAAAAACGGTCCAGAAAGCACTTTTTTAAGGGTGTGTGAAGTTTTTTACAAAATGTTGACTTTTTTGACTTTTGACTTTGGACTTCCTATGAAATCATATTGAAAATGGACAAAACATATTACTTATGCGCATGTAAAAAAATAAATAAAAAATATGACAATAAAATTGGACAAAAGTATATTCATACAGTTCTTACACGTGTAATTGACAAAAAAAAATCAAAAGAATTTCGAAAAACGGTCCAGAAAGCACTTTTTTTAAGGGGTGATACGTTTTTGACAGAAAAATCATTTTTTCAAAATTTTGCTTTTGGATGTTGACTTGGGTTACATTTCCAATATGAAAAACCATGGTGGAGCAGATTCGCCACCTGTTGAATTTTTAAAGTGTTTCAACTGGCATATGGCATTTGCAATACACTTTGCATGAATCAATGCCGAATTGGGTGGTATTGGACAATGTGTATATGGTTTGTCCGATGCCAATGACTTCCCATTAATTTTTGTTCAATACAGGGGGGTATTCCCTTACATAGGTATTCCTCTTGTCCAGATGGGTTAGGGCAGTGTGCAGTGTGATTGTGATTGTGTTGTCTGTGGACCTATTGGGGTGGTTAGCAAATTGGAGTGGATCTAGGGTGTCAGGTAGGGTGGAAGTGATATGGTCCTTGACTAGTCTCTCAAAGCACTTCATGATGACGGAAGTGAGTGCTACGTGGTGGTAGCTCAGTTACCTTAGCTTTCTTGGGAACAGGAACAATGGTGTCCCTCTTGAAGCATGTGGGAACAGCAGACTGGGATAAGGATTTATTGAATATGTCTTTAAACACACCAGCCAGCATGCTCTAAGGACGCGGCTGAGGATGCCGTCTGGGCCTGCAGCCTTGCGAAGGTTAACACGTTTAAATGTTTTACTCACGTTGGATGCAGTGAAGGAGAGCCCGCAAGTTTTGGTAGCGGGCCGTGTCAGTGGCACTGCATTGTCCTCAAAGCAAGCAAAGAAGTTGTTTACTCTGTCTGGGAGCAAGACATCATTGTCCGCGATGGGGCTGGTTTTTCTTTTGTAGTCCGTGATTGACTGTGGACCCTGCCACATACTTCTCGTGTCTTGAGCCGTTAAATTGCGACTCTACTTTGTCTCTATACTGACGCTTAGCTTGTTTGATTGCCTTGTGGAGGGAAAAGCTACACTGTTTGTATTCGGACATGAGGAGCTGTTACAGGACCTTCTGGAAGGGCTTCCTCTGACAGAACGCCACGACCAAGGGTTTAAGGCTACTATGGAGCTAATTAAGGAGTTAACTCATAGGCTGTCTGCCATCCATGAGAGACTCCAACCTCCCAGTATATTTTTTCCTTTTAGTGGTGAGTTGGTACAGCCTACCGCGGTTCCCTGAGAACCCTGCTTACCTCCAGGATTCTGGAGATCCTGGTAACTGTCGGGGCTTTCTTTCTCAGTGCTTGCTTATTTTTGAGCTACAGCCATCTTTTTCCCTTCGGACCGATCGGAGATAGTGTAAATTATTACTCTAATATCAGGAAGGGCTCTCTCCTGGGCCACGGCTGTTTGGGAGCAACATCCACCCTTTGTTGTCATCTGGTGGAATTCATGGCGGATGTGAAGGAGGTATTGGAGTCTCCGGTATCCGGGAGAGTGGCGGCCAGTAAACTTCTTGATTTACGTCAAAACTCCCGTAGTGTGGCAGGCTACGCAGTTGATTGTCACACGTTGGCAACCGAGAGCGCTTGGAATTCGGAGTCTCTCTTCTCTCTACTTTTCTTCACGGATTATCCGAGGTTGTAAAAGATGAGCTAGCTGCTCAGGAATTTCCGGTGGATCTCGACTCCCTCATCATCCTACCAATAAAATTGGATGCTTAAGGGAATGCAGCAGTGAGAGGAGGTCTGGCCTCGGGCACACTCGTTCACCTGCTATGGCTCAATCACCTTCAAAGGAATCCGTAAGTTCCCGAATGCAGTTTTCCTGAGATGATCCGAAGCCACCCGAGCACCTCGTGAATTATCAACGACGGGTGAGTTGGATTCTCCTGAGCCTATGCAATTGGGAAGAGCTAGGTTATTGGTTGGGGAATATTCACATAGGCTGAATTCCAACTGTTGTCTGTACTGTGGAGGGGCAGGACATTACATAGCTACCTGCCCTGTTAGGAAACCCTTGTCTTTGGTGGATACAAGTATTTGGTGAGTCAGACTGGGAGTTCCCTAATTCCCATCACCCGCACACCTTACTTTGTGCTTGTGCTGTGGGGAGACCAATCTTATTCTCTCCGAGTGCTTATTGACTATGCTGCAGATTAACGTTTTATGGATGCTACTATTGCTTCTAAGCTAGGTATTCCCATTCAACCTCTCTCAGTTGCCATGGATGCTAGGGCACTGGACGGCCGCTCAATAGGTGGAATCACCCATTGTACTGTGCCCATTCAATACGGATTGCCGGTAACCCCAGTGAGACCATACAGTTCCTCCTCAATGCATCTCCCCATGTTCCTGTTGTCCTGGGGTTTTCCTGGACCACAAGCTCCACCCAGATGTTTTCCTCAGGATGCCGGCAAGGCTTTGGATTTTTCTGTCATTCCCAGTGCCATGACCTACTTGAAGTTTTCAGTAAGGCACATGCAACTTCCCTACCCCCGCACTGTCCTTATAATTGTACCATTGATCTTCTCCCAGGCACCACACAACCACGGGGTCGGCTATATTCTCTATTCGGGCCGGAGACCAAGGCTATGGATGAGTACATAGAGGAGTCTCTGGCTACTGGGGCCGTCCATCCGTCTGCATCTCCTGCCGGTGCAGGGTTTTTCTTTGTGGAGACGAAGGACAAGACCCTGCATCTGTGCATTGACTACCAGGGACTGAATGACATTACTGTAAAAAATTGTTACCCCTACCACTCCCCTCCTCAGGTTTTGAACCTCTCCAGGTGGCAACCATTTTTAAAAAGTTGGACCTTCGGAATGCCTACCATCTGGTTCGGATACGCGAAGGGGATGAGTGGAAGACAGTCTTCAACACAGCAAGTGGACATTATGAGTATCAGGTCATGCCGTTTGGACTCACCAATGCCCTGGCTGTCTTTCAGGCTTTAGAAAACGATGTGCTCCGGGACATGCTCAACCGTTTTGTGTTAGTCTACCTTGACAACATCCTGTTTTTTTCCCCCGGTCTGCCCTAGAACATTTCCTCACACCAGGCAGGTCCTTTAGAGCCTCCTGGAGAACCAACTATTCGTGAAAGCCGAGAAGTGTGAGTTCCAGCGCTCTACAGTCGCTTTTCTGGGATATGTCATTGCTGAGGGTAAATGTCCAGATGGATCCTGTAAAGGTGAAAGCAGTGTTGGATGGGCTTCAACCTACGTCCAGGGTCAGTTGCAACGTTTCCTAGGATTTGCAAACTTCTACCGCCGTTTCATTCGGGGTTACAACTCCCTGGCGCCCTCCCCCCCACCTCGGCACTCACTTCTCCCAAAGTACCGTTCAAATGGTCTCCTGCTGTCAAAAAAGCCTTTGGCGGACCTAAAGCATCGGTTCACAACAGCACCCATCCTCATCCATCCGGACCCGTCGTGTCAATTTGTGGTTGATGCATCTGATGTTGGAGTGGGGGCCATCCCGTTCCAGCGATCTGCTCAGGACCAAAAGCTTAATCCCTGTGCCTTCCTGTCCCGTCATCTCAATTCTGCAGAGGAACTACGACGTAGGCAACCGAGAACTCCTGATGGTCAAGATGCCGTTAGAAGAGTGGAGGCACTGGCTGGAAGGAGCAGAACAGCCATTCTTGGTCTGGACCGACCTTAACTTGTTCACGCTACCAGGTTCCTCAAGGGCACCCCCCCCCACGCTCAACTCAAAAGATGGCGCACAGAATGCAAAAATATTCGTAGAAATATTTAACCTCCACACATTAACAAGTCCAATAGCTCAAATGAAAAATAAACACCTTGTTCATCTACCCAGCAAGTCAGATTTCTAAACATAGCACATATTTATGTCAAACCACCACCAAAGACACAGCCAATATATAGCCATTTTGTCGAACAAAAGATGCCATCACAAACGCAGGATTAAAAGAAAAATAATTCACTAACCTTTTGAAAATCTTCATCAGATGACAGTAATAGGACATGTTGCACAGTATATTTATGTTTTTTTCAATAATATGCCATTTATATCCATAAATCACTGTTTACATTGACGTCATGTTCTGAACATGCAAAAAAAATGTCAGGAGAAATTATATATAACTCCGCCAGATAACGCCAGATAACAGCAATACACATCATAAACTTTGACTAAATATATATGTTCTACATATAGTTAGAAAGATACACTGCTTCTTAGTGCAATCGCTTTGTCACATTCCTTTTTAACGTTACAGAAATCGTTCATTATTCAATAATCTGAGACGGCGCTCAGACATAAGCAATATTTCTCAGCTATATTGGAGTCAACAGAAACACACAATTACAACATAAATATTCCCTTAACTTTGATGGTCTTCGATCATAATGTCGTGGAAGAAGTCATACTTACCCAAAACATAGTTTGGTTTCAATTCGGGTGTCTTTGTATTAGCAAATGCTGCAAGTTCCAGCTGAAATACTACCAAAAATTACTTCTGGTTACGAACAGTTGCGCATCAACTTCAAAATGACATATTATACGTCAACTAAACTGGTCAAACTGGTCAAAGTGCAGAATCAAGCTTTAGGATGTTCTAAACGTACAAAACTATTATCTAATCTCTCGGACGAACGTGCTTCTTGGCAGGCTATCTGGAACAAAGGAACGTGTCTCCAAGAAGCGCGCTCCCGTAACCTTGAATTTTCTCGCGACACTCAGTCTTTTGCCTACTAAAGGCTCAAAACCCGCGGGATTTGCACAATTAAATGCTGTACTGAATGAGGACATCTAGTGGAAGACATAGAAAGTGTCTCCAGATCCAAAGCTGGTTGGGAAGGGTGGGGGCGATGACGTCAAAGTTGCCCCAAGTTTGAGGCTCCCAAAAATAGTTTGGGAGATTGCCTGCCCTGTGAGTTCTGCTATACTTACAGACATAATTCAAACTGGTTTAGAAGCTTTAGTGTTTTCTATCCAATAATTATTATTATATGCATATATTAGCAATTTTGGACCGATTTCTTTTCAGTTTACTATGGGCTCGCAATTCCTCCAAAGGGGGCAGTATTCTGCCTATCCTTAACTGGTTTTAATATCTCCGTACAGCCAAGCACCTTAACTCCAGGCAGGCCTGGTGGGTTCTGTTGTTTACCAGATTCAACGTCACCATTTCCTACTGCCCAGGGTCCAAAAAATAAGAAGCCTGACGCTCTCTCTCGCCTATACAGTTCCTCTGCCACACCCTCGGTCACCAAAACCATTCTCCCTACCTCTGCCTAGCAGCCACTGTGGATTGGGGTATTGAGACCCTGGTTAGCAAAGCACAACGCTCCCAGCCTGAACCTAAAGGGGGCCCGGCTAACCGGCTGTTTGTCCCCAACTCAGTCCGGCCCGGGTCCTGGAATGGGCTCATTCCTCCAGGCTAACCTGTCATCCTGGTTCCCGCCGTACCCTAGCCTTCCTTCGACAACGTTTCTGGTGGCCCACAATGGTTCCTGTCTCTGCCTTCGTCGCCACATGCACGGTGTGCACCCAGAACAAGACTCCACGGCAAGCCCCTTCTGGCCTTCTTCAGCCGCTACTGGCCCCTCATCGTCCCTGGTCCCATATTGCTCTGGACTTTGTCACTGGGCTTCCCCCTTCTGATGGCACCACCGTCATTCTGACAGTGGTGGATCAGTCCTCTAAGGCCGCTCATTCCATCCCTCTCCCTAAACTACCCTCTACCAAGGAAACGGCCCAGCTCATGGTGCAGCACGTCTTCCAGATTCATGGTCTCCCTGTAGATATGGTTTCCTACGTGGTCCTCAATTCTCATCTGAGATTTGGAAGGCGTTCCATTCTGTCCTGAAACAACAGACCCTAGATGAAGGGGGATTTCACACCGTGCTGTGTGAAGTAGAGGCCATTCTAAACAGCCGCCCAATCACTACCGTAACCAACGACTTCCTGGATTTAGAAGCCCTCACCCCAAATCACATTTTACTGTTAAAGTCGAAGCCTGTCCTACACCCTGGAATTAAAAAAAAAATGTACCTGTACATCAGATGCCATTGGAAGCAAGTCCAGTACATGGCCAACTTATTCTTGAAAGATGGACACGAATACCTGCCACTCTTGCAGGAAAGACAATGGTGGGGTAAAGAAAAACATAGCTTCAGTGAAAGAGATGTGGTTCTATCATGGACCCCACGGCAACACGAGTGCATAAGTGCTTGGAAAGTTTCTTGAGACTAAGCCTGATTCCAAGGGTTTAGTACTTGCAGTAGGCCTGCTGAAAACCAGAACCAACATTATAGAAAGTCCAATATCCAAGATCTGCAAGAAGATGCAGTAGGTATGCTGATCACACCACTCGTGTCGCCTGTGCGAGTGTCGCAAAATAAATATACACGTACTGTACATGCTTTTCAATCATTGCACTCACACTGCTCGCGCGCGTGTCTGCATAGCCAGGCGTTAAAATAGTACTTGGTTCCGTTTGTGACGCTTGACGCACTGCAAGTTCCGCCTCGCCCATCTCCACATTGGTTTTTAGGAGCATATACACACTTGGGTGATTGAAAGATGAACTGAGGTCCACACTCCAGTCCAGTTGCCAATCGCCATATAAAGTCCAAAGAAGAAGAAGAAGCCTGAAGGAAGAGAGATTACTAGAAACTAACTCGGTTTACCCTTTTATCTGTGGAATAATTGTAGACAGTAGAGGACCTTGTGGATATCAGGTAAAATAACAACCCAATGTTTATATCCCAGGACAAATTAGCTAGCAACAGCAAGCTAGCTCGGTAAATTGTCATAAAAGGTAGAATTCAATTTTAAAAAATTATCCAGAAGAATGATAAATACATGATTTATTATTTTTCAACTCAAAACAAACTCTGGACATTGGATTTGTATATATCAAGACTAACATTTTACCACTCTAATCCCTTATGGCTAAGGGATTAGAATAGTAATTGTATTGGGACAATTATATTGGACAATTTAGCCACTACAGGCAGTCTTCCACCTAGTGACCTTACAAGGGTAAACATTTAAACAAAGGCAGACTCCAAATGTCTGTCACTCTAGCATGCACTGCCATGCAGCTTTCCTGTGAATAGTGTATTATTCTCGCCTTTGAGTGTTGTATGTCCCTGTTTCTTGTTGTTTTCAGTACCATCTGTTATTCGACAGAAGCTGCATTTCAGTCACTTTCATCCGAACTAATCAGCCTCTCTGTTTTCCTCAGGTTTTATCCATTGTCAATGAGTTGTCACTACAATGGAAACGACCATGTAAATGAGGCATAACCAGATGCTGCAACTTCATTCACAGTTTTCTGAAAATAACCTGCCACTCTAAATCTTTGCACATATCACAGACGTTGAAATACATTTCCCCAATTTACTCTATTCCCTTAATTTGTTTGTTGGCAAACAAGGTTTTTCAAATGAAGGTATTTCACTGCAGCAATTCAACATCTTGGCACAGTCGTAAGGTAAATATACATGTATTACAACAACAGAGCTATAACGATTCACTGTATTGATGTTAAATGGCCTATAGGAACCTTCACTGCATTTGCGGTCAGAAATGTGTCAAAAACGAAGGCCAATTCATTCTATTAAGTCTACAAAGAGAAAGAGTAGTTGATGGACAGCATTGCAATAATAGCCCCAGCAGCGATTTACTTCTGCTGCTTGGTTTGTGTTGAGCGCAGGTCTGACTCATTGACTCATGAAAAGCCTATTCCTCATGTTGTTTAGGGAGTGTATACATCAATGGCACCCAAGCGGACTAATGAGCAAACTATTGAATTTCCCCCAACTTCTCTTTCAGAGGCTTTGTAGAGCCCACAAACCCCTCTGACCTTTCCTTGACCTTTTGGATTTGTATGGCTAAATGATGCATGCTGTGGCCTTGACATATGGATGTGGTTCTTAATGAAAGATCCTATAGTCAGTGCCTTCAGAAAGCATTCATACCCCTTGACTTTTTACACATTTTGTTGTGCTATTGCATGAATAAACATGGTTTCAATTGAGATTTTGTATCACTGGCCTACACACAATACCCCATAATGTCAGTATAATTATGTTTTTAGATTTTTGTAGAAATTATACTGAACAAAAATAAAAACGCAACAATTTCAAAGATTTTTACATATAAGGAAATCAGTCAATTTAAATCAATTCATTAGGGCTTCATCTATGGATTTCACATGGCTGGGAATACAAACATGCATCTGTTAGTCACAGAAAAAGTACCTTAAAAAAGGAAGGAGTGTGGATCAGAAAAGCAGTCAGTATCTGGTGTGACCACTATTTGCCATATCTCCTTTGCATAGAGTTGACCAGACTGTTGATTGTGGCCTGTGTAATGTTGTACTATAATATATAATAATAATAATAATATAATAGTACTAATCCTCTTCAATGGCTATGCCAAGCTGCTGAATACTGGCGGAAACTGGAACACAGTGTCGTAGAAGTCGATCGAGAGCATCCCAAACATGCTCAATGGTTTACATGTCTGGTAAGTATGCAGGCCATGGAACTGGAACATTTTCAGCTTTGAGGAATTGTGGACAGATTTCTGTGACCTGGGGCCATGTATTATCATGTTTCAACATGATGTCATTGCGAGGGATGAATGGCACAACAATGGGCATCAAGATCTCATCACGGTATCTCTGTGCATTAAAAGTGCCATCAATAAAATGCATTTGTGTTCATTGTTCGTAACTTATGTCTGCCCATACCATAACACCACCGCCACCATGGAGCACTCTGTTCACAATGTTGACATCAGCAAACCACTCGCCCGCACAACGTGTGGTCTGAGGTTGTGAGGCCGGTTGGATGTACTGCCAAATTCTCTAAAACGACATTGGAGGCGGCTTATGGTAGAGAAATCAAGACTTGAGACATCTGTGGCATTGTCTTGTGTGGCAAAATTGCACATTTTAGTGTGCCCCTTTACTGTCCCCAGCACAAGGTGCACCTGTGTAATGATCATGCTGTTGAATCAGCTTCTTGATATACCACACCTGTCAGGTGGCTGGATTATCTTGGCAAAGGAAATGCTCAGTAACAGGGATGTAAACAAATTTGTGCACACAATTTGAGACAAATAAGCTTTTAGTGCTGAAACATGGGACCAACATTTTACATGTTGAGATTATGTTTTTGTTTAGTATATTTAAAAATTAAAAGCTAAGTATTTAGTAAGTATTTAGCCTGTTTGTTATGGCAAGACTAAATAAGTTCGGGAATAACAATTTGCTTAACAAGTCACTTAATAAGTTGCATGGATTCACTCTGTGTCACGTTCGTCATAATGATCGGACCAAGGCGCAGTGTGGTAGGCGTACATTCTTATTTGTTTAACGAATGAACACTGAACAAAATAACAAAACGAATCGTGAAGCTAATATGAGTAGTGCAGACAGGCAACTAAACATAGAACAAGATCCCACAAACACCAAAGGGAAATGGCTACCTAAATATGATCCCCAATCAGAGACAACGATAAACAGCTGCCTCTGATTGGGAAACATATCAGGCCACCATAAGCATACAAATGACCTAGAACTACAAAACTATAGACATACAAAAACTCTAGATGATACAAAACCCCCAGGCAATACAAAAACTAGCGTACCCACCCTAGTCACACCCTGACCTAACCAAAATATAAAGAAAAGAGATATCTCAGGTCAGGGCGTGACACTCTGTGTGAAATAATAGTGTTTAACATGATTTTTTAATGTACCCCACACATAGAATTATCTGTAAGGTCCCTCAGTCAAGCAGTGAATTTCAAACACATATTAAACTACAAAGAGCAGGAAGGTTTTCCAATGCCTCACAAAGAAGGGGACTAAATGGGGAATATAATAATAATACAACCAGTCACTACAAAGATACAGGCGTACTTCCTAACTCAGTTGCCGGAGAGGGTGGAAAACAGATACAGATTTCAATGGCTGTGATAGGGGAAAACTGTGGATGAATCAACAACATTGTAGTTACTACACAATACTAACCTAAATGACAGTGTGAACAGAAGTAAGACTACAGAATAAAACATGCAATAATGCATTATAGTAATATTGCAAAACATGTGGCAAACAAATTAACTTTATATCCTAAATACAAAGCTTTAGATTTGGGGCAAATCCAAAACAACACATAACTGAGTACTACTCTCCATATTTCAAAGCATGGTGGTGGCTGCATCATGTAATGAGTATGCTTGTCATCGGCAAGGACTAGGGAGTTGTTTTAGCATACAGATACATGGATTAGAGCTAAGCACAGACAAAATCCTAGAGGACAACCTGGTTCAGTCAACTTTCCAACAAACTTGGAGACAAATTCACCTTTCAGCAGGACAGAAACCGAAAACACAAGGCAAAGTATACACTGGAGTTGCTTAACAAGATGACATTGAATGTTCCTTAGTAGCCTAGTTACAATGTTGACTTAAATCGTCTCGAAAATCTATTGCAAGACTTGGAAATGGATGTATTGTAATGATCAACAACCAACTTGACACACCTTGGAGAATTGACAAAAGAATATTGTGCAAATATTGTACAATCCAGGTGTGAAAAACTCTTAGAGACGTACCCAGAAATACACAGCTATAATCCCTGCCAAAGGTGATTCTAACATGTATTGTGTTAGAATTGCGTCAATTCGAATCTGGTATCAGGATAAATATGACAATGAGTCACCGATTGTATACTATGTATTCTTTATTAGCTAAGCAATAAGTGCTAAATGCAATTTTCGTATATACGGGCTGTCTGTCCCACCTCGCAGGGCAAACAGAGAACTGACAGGGTGTATGTAAACAGTATTCTTTATACTGTGATAGACATAGTTCTAACCCGTCTGTTGGCCTATCACAGTAGAGGCTGGGCGTGGTTTAAACTTGCTCAGCCTATTGCAGGCACTCAGGCGGGTCCCCGCCTCTTGGCGCTTCTGTTGATAGATGTAACTGTTGCTGTGAAGAACATCCATGCGCTCATGCTCGATACCGTTATTTCGCACCTGGCTCCTGTTATCTAACAAAAGACCGCTTGTTCTCGCAACAACCCGCTCTCAATGTCCCCCCCCCCAACTCATTGAACAGTTCCTGTCTTCATGTTACTCTGTATTTCTCCATCATGAGAAAGGCCCATGGCCCTGAAACTGTTAACAATGTTTCAAGTCAGCTATGTTGCATAACACATACATACATCCACACAAGCCAACAGCAGATAATATTCAATCACATATATGGTAACGGGCTATAGTGCATAACACAGAAACCTCATAATTGCCTTATGGGTGTCAATACAGTGCCTTGCGAAAGTATTCGGCCCCCTTGAACTTTGCAACCTTTTGCCACATTTCAGGCTTCAAACATAAAGATATAAAACTGTATTTCTTTGTGAAGAATCAACAACAAGTGGGACACAATCATGAAGTGGAACGACATTTATTGGATATTTCAAACTTTTTTAACAAATCAAAAACTGAAAAATTGGGTGTGCAGAGAAAGTAAAGGGGCTGAAAAATTTTGCACGCCCAATTTTTCAGTTTTTGATTTGTTAAAAAAGTTTGAAATATCCAATAAATGTTGTAAACAACAATTTGGAGTAATGGAGTAAACAACAATTGTTTTAAGAGTCTATATACATTGTGTGCAAAAGGCATGAGGAGGTAGGTCGAATAATTACAATTTAGCAGATTAACACTGGAGTGATATATGATCAGATAGTCATGTGCAGGTAGAGATACTGGTGTGCAAAAGAGCAGAAAAGTAAATGAATAAAAACAGTATGGGGATGAGGTAGGTAAATTGGGTTGGCTATTTACCGATGGACTATGTACAGCCGCAGCGATCGGTTAGCTGCTCAGATAGCAGATGTTTAAAGTTGGTGAGGGAGATAAAAGTATCCAACGTCAACGATTTTTGCAATTCGTTCCAGTCACGGGCAGAAGAGAACTGGAAGGAAAGGCGGCCAAAGAGGTGTTGGCTTTAGGGATGATCAGTGAGATACACCTGCTGGAGCGCATGCTACGGGTAGGTGTTGCCATCGTGACCAGTGAACTGAGATAAGGCGGAGCTTTACCTAGCATGGACTTGTAGATGACCTGGAGCCAGTGGGTCTGGCGACGAATATGTAGCGAGGGCCAGCCGACTAGAGCATACAGGTCGCAGTGGTGGGTGGTATAAGGTGCTTTAGTGACAAAACGGATGGCACTGTGATAAACTGCATCCAGTTTGCTGAGTAGAGTGTTGGAAGCAATTTTGTAGATGACATCGCCAAAGTCGAGGATCGGTAGGATAGTCAGTTTTACTAGGGTAAGTTTGGCGGTGTGAGTGAAGGAGGCTTTGTTGTGAAATAGAAAGCCGAATCTAGATTTGATTTTGGATTGGAGATGTTTGATATGAGTCTGGAAGGAGAGTTTACAGTCTAGCAAAACACCTAGGTACTTATAGATGTCCACATATTCTACGTCGGAACTATCCAGGGTGGTGATGCTAGTCGTGCGTGCGGGTGCAGGCAGCGAACGGTTGAAAAGCATGCATTTGTTTTTACTAGCGTTTAAGAGCAGTTGGAAGCCACGGAAGGAGTGTTGTATGGCATTGAAGCTCGTTTGGAGGTTAGATAGCACAGTGACTTTTAGATTTGTGTGTATTTTGTGTATTGTTAGATATTACTGCACTTTAGGGGCTAGGAACACAAACATTTTGCAACACCCTCAATAACAACGATCAAAAAAAAGGATGCAACTAATGAATCAAATAACATTTTATTAGTCACATGCACCGAATTCAAAAGGTGTAGACCTTACAGTGAAATGCTTACTTACAGCCCTTAACCATCAATGCAGTTAAGAAAAAACAAAAGAAAAGTAAGAGATAAGAATAACAAATAATTAAAGAGCAGGAGTAAATAACAATAGCGGGGCTATATACAGGGGGTGCCGGTACAGAGTTTGGGGGTAGAAGCCTCTTGGACAGAAACCTGGTGCTCCGGTACCACTTTCCCTGTGGTAGCAGAGAGAACAGTCTATGACTAGGGTGGATGGAGTCTTTGACCATTTTTAGGGCCTTCCACTGACACTGTCAGGTATAGAGGTCCTTGAAGGCAGGAAGCTTGGCCCTGGTGATGTACTGGGCCGTACACACTACCCTCTGTAGTGCCGAGCAGTTGCCATACCAGGCAGTGATGCAACCCATCAGGATGTTCTCGATGGTGCATCTGTAAAACCTTTTGAGGATCTGAGGACCCATGCCAAATCGTTTCAGTCTCCTGAGGGGGAATAGGTTTTGTCGTGCCCTATTCACTACTGTCTTGGTGTGCATGGACCATGTTAGTTTGTTGGCGATGTGGACGCCAAGGAACTTGAAGCTCTCAACCTGTTCCACTACAGCCCCGTCAATTGGAATGGGGGCATGCTCGGTCCTCCTTTTCCTGTAGTCTACAATCATCTCCTTTGTCTTGATCACGTTGAGGGAGAGGTTGTTCTCCTTGCACCACACTGTCAGGTCTCTGACCTCCTCCCTATAGGCTGTCTCATCGTTGTCGGTGATCAGGCCTACCACTGTAGTGTCATCAGCAAACTTGATGATGGTGTTGGAGTTGTGCATGGCCATGCAGTCGTGAGTGAACAGGGAGTACAAGAGGGGACTAAGCACTCACCCCTGTGGGGCCCCCGTGTTGAGGATCAGTGTTGCGGATGTGTTGTTACCTACCCATACTATCTGGGGGTGGCCCGTCAGGAAGTTCAGGATCCAGTTGAAGAGGGAGGTGTTTAGTCCCCGGGTCCTTAACTTAGTGATGAGCTTTGAGGGCACTATAGTGTTGAACTCTGAGCTATAGTCAATGAATAACATTCTCACATAAGTGTTCCTTTTGTCCAGGTGTGAAAGGGCAGTGTGCAGTGCAATAGAGATAGCATCATCTATGGATCTGTTAGGGCATAATGTCAATTGGAGTGGGTCTATGGTTTCTTGGATAATGGTGTTGCGATCCATGATCAGTCTTTCAAGCATTACATGGCAACAGACATGAGTGCTACAGGTCGGTTGTCATTTAGGCAGGTTACTTTAGTGTTCTTGGTACAGGGACTATGGTGGTCTGCTTGAAACATGTTGGTATTACAGACTCAGACAGGGAGATTTTGAAAATATCAGTGAAGACACTTGCCAGTTGATCAGCACCTCCAAGGAGTACACGTCCTGGTAATCCGTCTGGCCCAGCGGCCTTGTGAATTTTGCCCTGTTTAAAGGTCTTACTCACATCGGCTGCGGAGAGCTTGATCACACAGTCGTCCGGAACAGCTGATCCTGTCATACATGTTTCAGTGTTACTTCCATTTATAGTTTGTAATAGTTTGCAAGGCCTGTCACTGGTTTGTCAGAGGGCATAGAGGGATTTCTTATAAGCTTCCGGGTTAAAGTCCCACTCCTTGAAAGCGGCAGCTCTACCCTTTAGCTCAGTGCGAATGTTGCCTGTATTCGATGGCTTCTGGTTGGGGTATGTACCTACAGTCACTGTGGGGGCAACATCCTCGATGCACTTATTGATGAAGCTGGTGACTGACATAACATTTGATTTTCAATACATTTGCAAACACTTTTTCATTATGGAGTATTGTGTGGAGATGGGTGAGAAGAAAACATTTATTTTATCCATTTTGATTTCAGGCTGTAACACAACAAAATGTGGAAAAAGTCAAGGGGTATGAATAGTTTCTGAAGGCACTGTTTTAAATCCAGATATATTGCTGTTTTATTTTTCATATATTCTTTTTTACAAATGTTAACATTTTTCTTCCACTTTGACATTCAAGATTTTTGTAAGATCGTTGACAAAAAAAATCCAAATATGTCCATTTTACTCTCACTTTGTAACACAACAAAATGTGGAAACATTTCCAGGAGTGTGAATCCTTTCTGAAGGCACTGTATTTAAGATGGAGCTCAGGCAATATAAACTTCTGTTCCAGGTTTATGTTTTTACATTTATGTTTTAATGTTGGACTTATACTACATATAGCTCGTTAGCGTGTAGGGCGCACCAATTGGTGTCCCCTTGTTAGTCAGTATGTGTAACATCCGTGCTGGTTGCCATCTCATTAGTGGGATGGTGTTTCACCTGTGCTGGCCGAGTTCTCCAGTTGTCTTGATAGATGCGAAGGTTTAACACCTTTAGTTGGCTCGCCTGATTTGATTTCTCGAAAAACAATCCTTTATGTGATTTCTTTTGTTTTGTTTTGCTCCACCTTTTTGCTTTGCATCCTTATATAAGGTTGGTGTGTGAGTTTTCTTTTGTTTTCCTCTTAGTGGGCGCTCATGGTGGGTGTCTTTTAGCTCCCAGTTTTTGTTGCTATACAACTTCAAGTGGACACCCCCATGAGTGTCTTTTAGAACCCCTCCTAAAGCCCCACCTGTTTCGATTTGATTGTTGTCACTGACTCTTTCTGTTTGAGCAACATTTAGACTTTCTTGCTGAGGAACTTAATAGAACGGGGGCTCGTCTGGGATCTTGTTTCTAATGGGTTCTCATTTATTTTGGGAAACAATTTGGCTGGAGGGAAGGTCGTGCAAAATCCTGTCTTTTGCAAGGAACCCTGAGTGTGCGTTAAAGTTATGTTTGAGCAAGTCTATTGTTGAGGAGGATGTCAGCGATCCCACCATGGTCAATCTGTCCGACGTTTAAGGGTGATCCTGATTTTTCTAAACCTCTCTTGAGTTGACCACTCTTTTGAAAACCCCAAAGATGAGCGAGTTTGTAGGACGGCTGAAGGAAGAGAGGATCCCTACAGTTAACACTGATGTATAGGAAGCAGCTAATTGCTGAACGGAGTAAAGATGTTTCCCTCTCCCCTCTTTTTGCTGTGATACGTCTTTGACAGAGATTATGTTCTAACAAGGAAAAGGGGTTCTCGCGCCACTTCTGGGAAAGACGATTGGCCCAGTCTCAAATTGTTGAGAGAGATACTGAAGAGATAGTGAATTTGGCTCATGATGGTAGTATGGCAGGCCAACTTGGGGTCAACAAGACTCATGACTGTATCTTGCGTAACTTATTTTGGCCTGGTCTGAAACAGGATGCTGTGTCTTACTGTAAATCATGTTATGTTTGCCAGCGGACAGGAAAACCGAACCAAGCTGTACCGGTTGCACCTTTGCAGCCTATTCCTGCTTTTGACCAACCTTTCAGCAGGGTTCTGGTGGACTGTGTTGGTCCTTTGTCAAAAGCCAAGAGTGGTAACCAGTTTCTCTTAACCATAATGTGTGCTGTCACTTATTTTCTTGAGGAAAATCACAGCTCCCAGTATTGTTAAGGCTCTGGTGAAATAATTCTCAATGTTTGGACTTCCGCAGGTAATGGAGTCAGACCAGAGTGAATTTCAGGTCAGAGTGAATTTCATGTCAAATCCTCCAGCAAATGCTACAACAGTTGGGTGTAACCCATAGCCCTTCTAGTGCCTACCACCCAGAGTATCAAGTTGCTCTTGAGAGATTTCATCAGACTTTGAAGTCTATGTTGAGAGTTTACTGCTTTGAGTTTGATATGCTGGTGAAAGGGGTCCCTGTTGTGCTGTTTGCAGTGCAGGATGCTGGTCAGGAATCTCTCAGTTTTAGTCCATATGAGCACATGTTGGACATTATGTCAGGCGTCCTTTGAGTTTGCTGAGAGAGAGGTAGTGGCAGGGTGACACCTTAAACATAAAAACAAAACTGTTGGAGCATGTTAGCACTTCTCAATACAGATTCCACTGTGCCTGTGAGTTTGCTACTGAGAATCTGGAGAAATTGTGGTATGATTGGAAAACCCGAGACCGCACTTTCGATGTGGGTGACCAAGTCCTGTTTTTTTTGCCCGTTCTGGGGTCATCATTGCAGGCTCACTTTTCGGGCCTTACTCCATAGTAAAAATAAATGGTAATCTGGATTATATCATTAAAAATAAATAAAAATATCATTGCCACACCGGAGCACAGGAAAAAAAAACTTGGCTGTGTCATGCCAACATGTTGCAACCATACTTCACCCGCTACAATCGGGCAGAGAAGTGGAAACTGGTGGTGATGTTCTGCCTATATCTCAGATGTGCCAAGCCAGACAAATGTACTAGAGCATGACATTGATGTTGGGGACTTGGAGTGATCAAACAAAATGCCTATCGAGTGAACCCTGAAAAGAGAGAGAAGATCAGCAGTGAGAGAGTTTCTTCTTAAATTCATACATTTTTGTGGTAAGGACAACTTGGTTGCTGATTCTCTCTCAAGGGTGGGCTATCAAGTTTTGTGTTTTGCGTTTTGCCAGTGTGATGCCCCGGCTCACAATTGATTTTGACTGCGCGTTTTTCCATATTGGAGATGAGTTTTGTTTCTGCTAGTTCCAAGGCGTCGAGAGTTATAGAAGCATATGAGTTTTTCAAAAATTGTGAGTTTTAACTATAAAAAATCAAAAATAAAAATAAATAGTGTGTTTTTGTCTTATTGTTGACAGCCAATGAACGGCATGTTCATATTGGAGAAGGCGATGCATAAGTAGCGACGCATTTAAGTTGATTATGTTGTGAAAAGAAAGTTTGCTGTTGGTGGTGAGCAAACTTGTCCAACAAAAATCTAAGATATATTTGTTGTCTTAAAGAAGAAGGTATTACAGGTGTTGTTTTTTCCATTTATGTTTACAAGCATGTATAGCTTGTTAGCACATAGGGTGCACCGATTGGTGTAACCTAGTTAGTCATATGTGTTACACCTGTGCTGGTTGACATCTTCTCAACTTGAAAATCAGAGGAAAAAGGAAGAACACAAATTGAGGTGGTTTTGGTCGCTATGGCAGTGTGTGGAAGCTAGAGCCTTCGGGCAACTCATTTGTTTCATGAAGTCACAAATCAAACATCAATCAAAAGAAGATTGTTTCATTTTTGTTTAAGGCTCTACGGTATAAGATGCATTGACGTCATCAATGACAACTTTACTTTCTACACAGCTCTTTGAAATGGGTGTCCTTTGACATTGTTCCATATGTTACACATGGTCAATCACATCAGTCTTCCAGTATGGTACATACTGCACATCAGTGATATTAGAAAGAAACCAGGGTCAGCACCGAACTTTTAGAGAGTGTCTGTCTGCAGCTGGATACTATTGAAGTTTCCTAGCAAATGTAATAACTTGACTGGAGGCTTGGGCAGTATCCAGATTGTCAGTATGATGCATACCTTGTGCCATACTGAGATGTTTGGTAATACCGGCACTGATAATCTTTAAAAATCCCAATGAGCTTGTGTATTCTGAAGGTTAGCAATGTTTATCCCATAGAGAATGCTAGCTAAATGCTAACATGACAGACATCCCAGCTCAACGTTATAAAAAAGATATGCTACTCACAGTTTGCTGCAAAGACAAAACAAATATTAGACAACAAGGCTCTTAAACCAGGAGGGGATTATCTGCTGTTAAAAAGAGAAGCTTGATTTTGCAAGAAGCCAACTGGCTAGATACAGTGGCAAGAAAAGTATGTGAAGCCTTTGGAATTACCTGGATTTCTGCATAAATTGGTCATAAAATTGGATCTGATAGTCATCTATTCACAGCAATAGACAAACACAGTCCACTTAAAATAACACACAACCAATTGTGTTTTCATGTCTTTATTGAACATAACGTTTAAACATTCACAGTGCAGGGTGGGAAATTATGTGAAACCTTGGATTTAATAAGCTGGTTGACCCTCCTTTGGCAGTAATAACCTCAACCAAATGTTTTCTGTAGTTGCGTATCCTTTTAACAAAACTGTTTCAGTTCAGCAATATTCTTGGGATGTCTCATGTGAACTGCTCTCGAGGTCATGCCACAGCATCTCAATCGGGTTGAGGTCAGGACTCTGACTGGGCCACTCCAGAAGGTGTATTTTCTTCTGTTGAAGCCATTCTGTTGTTGACTTACTTCTGTGTTTTGGGTCGTTGTTCTGTTGCATCACCCAACTTTTGTTGCGCTTCAATTGGCAGATAGATAAGCTTACATTCTCCTGCTAAATGTCTTGATAAACTTGGGAATTAATTTATCCGTCGATGATAGCAAGTTGTCCAGGCCCTGAGGAAGCAAAGCAGCCCCAAACCATGATGCTCCCTCCACCATATTTTACAGTTGGGATGAGGTTTTGATGTTGATGTGCTGTGCCTTTTTTTCTCCACACAGTGTTGCATGTACCTTCCAAACAACTCAACTGTAGTTCCATCTGTCCACAGAATATTTTGCCAGTAGTGCTGTAGAACATCCAGGTACCCTTTTGCGGACTTCAGACGTGCAGCAATGTTCTTTATAGACAATTTGTCTTACAGTAGACTGATGAACATCAAGGCTTTTAGAGATAACCCTTTCCAGGTTTATGCAAGTCAACAATTCTTAATCTTAGGTCTTCTGAGATCTATTTTGCTCGAGGCATGGTTCACATCAGGCAATGCTTCATGTGAATAGCAAACTAACATTTTTGTGAGTTTTTTTTATATTGCAGGGCAGCTCTAACCAATCTCCAATCTTGTCTCATTGATTGGACTCCAGGTTAGCAGAGTCCTGACTCCAATTAGCTTATGCATTATTTGACCAATTTATGGAAATCCAGGTAATTCCAAAGGGCTCACATACTTTTTTTGCAACTGTAACTACTAAGTTAGAAAATTAAAATGTACAACTTCAGAGCATTTAGTGTATTTTAGACAGTTAACTTAATAGTTATAAGATATCTAGCTGGCAAACATTAAGTTGTGAATTCAATACTGTAACTTGATCACCTGGTGCGTGTTGTAGTGAGTGACTCACAATGCTCCGGTCTCTGTACACTACCGGTCAAAAGCTTTAGAACACCTACTCCTTCAAAGTTTTTCTTTATTTTGACTATTTTCATTGTAGAATAAAAGTGAAGACATCAAAGCTTTGAAATAACACATATGGAATCATGTAGTAAGCAAAAGTGTTAAACAAATCAAAATATATTTTATATGTGAGATTCTTCAAATAGCCAGCCCTTTGCCTTGACAGCTTTGCAAACTCTTGGCGTTCTCTCAACCAGCTTCATGAGGTAGTCACCTGGAATGCATTTATATTAACAGGTGTGCCTTGTTAAAAGTTAATTTGGAATTTATTTCCTTCTCAATGCGTTGGGGCCAATCAGTTGTGTTGTGACAAGGTAGGGAGTATACAGAAGATGGCCTTATTTGGTAAAAGACCATGGCCATATTACGACAAGAACAAGCTCAAATAAGCAAAGGGAAACGGCAGTCCATCATTACTTTAAGACATGAAGGTCAGTCAATATAAGTTTCTTCAAGTGCAGTCACAAAAATCATCAAGCGCTATGCTGAAACTGGCTCTCATGAGGCCCGCCACATGAATGGAAGACCCAGAGTTACCTCTGCGGCATAGATTAAGTTCATTAGAGTTACCAGCCTCATAAATTGCATCCCAAATAAATGTTTAATAGAGTTCAAGTAACAGACATATCTCCCCATCAACTGTTCAGAGTAGACTGCATGAATCAGGCCTTCATGGTCGAATTGCTACAAAGAAACCACTACTAAAGGACACTAATAATAATAAGAGACTTGCTTGGTCCAAGAAACATGAGCAATGGATATTAGACCGGTGGAAATCTGTCCTTTGGTCTGGAGTCCAACGTGGAGATTTCTGGTTCCAACCGCCATGACTTTATGAGACGCTGTGTGGGTGAACGGATGTTCTCTGCATGTGTATTTCCCATCGTAAAGCATGGAGGAGGAGGTGTTATGGTGTGGGGGTGAACGGATGTTCTCTGCATGTGTATTTACCATCGTAAAGCATGGAGGAGGAGGTGTTAGGGTGTGGGGATGCTTCGCTGGTGACACTGTCAGTGATTTATTTAGAATTCAAGGCACACTTAATCAGCATGGCATCCTGCAGCATTCTGTAGCAATACGCCATCCCATCTGGTTTGCGCTTAGTGGGACTATCATTTGTTTTTCAACAGGACAATGACCCAACACACCTCCAGGCTTTGTAAGAACTATTTTAACAAGAAGGAGAGTGATGGAGTGCTGCATCAGATTACCTGGTCTCCACTATCACCTGACATCAACCAAATTGAGATTGTTTGGGATGAGTCGGACCGCAGAGTGAAGGAAAAGCAGCCAACAAGAACTCCTTCAAGACTGTTGGAAAAGCATTCCAAGTGAAGCCGGTTAAGAGAATGCCAAGAGTGTCATCAAGGCAAAGGGTGGCTATTTGAAGAATCTCAAATATAAAATCTATTTTGATTTGTTTAACACTTTTTTGCTTACTGCATGATTCCATATATATTATTTCATAGCTTTGATGTCTTCACTATTAATCTACAATGTAGAAAATAGTACAAATAAAGAAAAACCCTTGAATGAGTAGGTGTTCTAAAACTTTTGACCAGTAGTGTAGTTGTGTGCTTTTAAACAAACACCATGTGACTGAGGACTACGCTTCATAATAAAAAATAATGTGACTGGTGAAATCAAGAATGCAATCTGCATTATTTTCTAACGTATTGCACTAGTTGACTGCAGGTATTCACTTAAAAAGTAGCTACAAATATATTGATGCTATTGAAAAACCATCACATGGGTATTTCCAAATACCGCAGTATATGGTATATGTGGTACATGTCTATTTGACTGTACACAATAGCAGACACACTGAAGAACATGATTAAATTGTAATGAAAGGGAACTGGCCAAATAGGGTTTCAAATCAGTACTAGTAAACTAGGTGTACATAGTATTGTCCTCAGAATCCAAATAGAGGAAAAAGAAGTAGATGTTAACTTGACATGTCCTAGAGTCACCTACATGTCACCTACATGAATGTCACCTACATGAATGCAATATATTTGTTTTGGTGTTGGTATGAGGTCTCCTCTCTTTTAGAACAGTGTGGAGTAGCATAGAGTTATTAATCACATGATATTAAAGCTGTGAAAGTTTCTTCCACTGCTGAGACTCATCTATCAAGAGTAACTCAAACAAACACATCTGTCAAAATTAATCCAAAGACTTCCAATGCAAAGTGTGAGACCGAGCTTATTGCATGGATATTTAGAATGCACAATATTGCGGATTAGCATCATTCTATCCATATCGACTATATGGATAACCACCAGCATCAGAGACGAGATTCAAAGGGCTTTGGTTTTTTCCCACAAACTATGCATTTTAGGGCTTGATGACGCCGTCTGGGAATATTGGGCTATTGACTGGTTCAGTACTCATTTAGTCATGTCAGTATTTAGGGAAATATTACGATTATGCTGTGTTTGAAATGTTTATTCAGCCTATGCAACTGGGTATCGGTTTATTTGAACTATATGTCAAAAAGCCTATTCCACATTTTTAAAGCACATCAAAAACATGACATTTACAGCTATTGAGTTATGTTTAGATGTCGGTATTCCACAAATACTGTGAATGTTGTGGTACCAGGAAGTGGTTGTTTCTACAGTCAAGGTTCTGAGCCTGTTTTTTTATTCTGAGGTTCTGAGCCTGAGTTAATTCAGTTCCTGCTCCTTCCTCTCCCTCTGACACCTTTACTATTGCCTAATCCCTCTTGTAGGGACTGTCTGGGACTGAGCTGCAAAACACTGACCTAGTACCTCTGTCATGCCCTGATCTGTTTCAGCTGTCTTTGATGGTTTCCACCCACCTCCAGGTGTCTCCTGTTTTCCCAATGAGTCCCGTTGTATTTATCCCTGTGTTTCCTGTCTCTCACTCTGTGCCAGTTTGTCTTGATTTGCCAAGTCAAGCAGTGTTTTTCCTAGCTCCTATTTTTCCAGTCTCTATTTTTCCTAGCCCTCCTGGTTTTTGAACCTTGCCTGTCCTGACGCCGAATCCACCTGCCTGACCACTCTGCCTGTTCTACCCTCGAGCATGCCTATCCCCTTGTACTGTATGGACCTGGTTTATGAAATCTCGCCTGTCCCCGACCTGCTTTTTGCCTACCCCTTTTGTTATAATAAATATCGGAGCTCAACCATCTGCCTCCTGTGTCTGTATTTGGGTCTCGCCTTGTGCCCTTATAACCTCAGTAACAGGAGCCACACACACTGTGCTTCTGTGAACACTTGGGGTGGAGAGGTCTCCAAAATGAGTTTGCAACAACATACAGTATTTGCTAGGCTGTAGGCATTACTTTGTGATGGATAGAGCAAAAACAGAAGATTTATTTACCACCCCTGGAGTTGAGTGTCAACTCAACCAATGTATCCTGCCATGTGTCTCCTGCCATGTAGTGTAAAATGTCTAGTGTCAGTCAGCTTATGTCCAGTTTGTTGTTTTCCTTTGCTGTGGGTCTTGAGTGGATATAGTAGACACCACTGGAGGCTTCTGAGGGGAGGACAGCTCATAATGTCGAAGGGTGTAAATGGAATGACATCAAACACATGTAAACCATTTGTTTGAGGTATCTGATACCATTCCACTCATTCTGCTCCAGCCATGTTGGTGGCACCCAATTAAGGTGCCACCAACCTCCTTTGGTAGACACCCAACCGTGTTGCAGACAACCAGGTCACAGTGGCGTGTATTCATGGATGCCAAGGGAAGCCAGGCTTCCCCCAAAAAATTAAGAAGAAAAAAACAAACATGATTTAACATTTTGTCTCAGTATCATAATTTTCCTTCAATTTGCTAGAGGCTGAATGTATTTCAACAGAAAAGGCATTTGAGCCAATCTGATGCACTGGTCAAAAATAGTTTCATATTGTTGCCTCCTGAAGCATTAATTGCAAAGGAAGCCAGCGAGAATTTGGCCTCCCTTGATTAAAAAAATAATAGCTACACTGAGTCAACTGTGGTGTAACAAAAAAAAAGTGTCAAGGGAAGCCAGTTTGGATTTGGCTTCACCCCAATCACATCAAAGGCAAAACATCATAACAGAACTTGAATTGTTGTCGTTGTCCATCAGTGGCTAGCTATCTTAAAAGGACTCTTTTCAAAATTAGCCATGGCTGGAGATAGGGATTTGGAGTTGTGGTTTTACCTAACCATTGGCAACTATGGAGAATTATAACAGCGATTCTGATCCAAACATAAATTCATACATTGTGCACCTTGCCTGAGGATGGAAGTTCAGTATGTAGCGAGATGTAGTAGGCTAATGATAACTAGCTGGCTCATTGTTGCTCATCAAAGGAAGTTAGGCTAGTGAGCAAGCATTTTAGCCAGGTATGGTACACACTTTTAGGCAACATGAAAGAGGATGGCATTAGCGTAGTAGGGTGAGTCAACATGTTTTTTCTACTTGCACGCGCACACACACACACACACACACACACACACACACACACACACACACACACACACACACACACACACACACACACACACACACACACACACACACACACACACACACACACACACACACACACACACACACACACACACAGAAATCAGAACCATGGACAGTCACATATTTAGCTTATGTTGATTGCACTAAATTGTTTTTGGTATCTTTTCACTGTATTAGGCTAAGCATAGGTGATTTGAATGGTGCTGGAATAATGGAGTCAACTCCTGTTTTCATTCAGACTTGTGGCAACTCCCATTGGTTCTAAATAAATGGTTGTTTAGTAGTCAAATGTAATTAACGTTAACTTACTTGACCATGCTGTAGGTCCTTTAACTGTTTGTTACATGCAACATGCTTTGTGGACTTCACTGGACAGTGGTTGCTCTCCAGTATTGTGAACAAAGGGGTGGTTGAATTTATTCTGACACAGTCTTCTTATTGTCTCGGCCTTCGTCCTATGTATCACAGTGGCAAGGCATATGAACTAACAGGTTATAGAGCAAACAACACAATTCTCACAACACAGGTTCTAATATGGCTTTTTTCTGTCTTGGCTTCCACAGTGATTGTTACCCATGCACCGCTACTGCCAAGTGGTCTCAATGTTTAAAAAGTTGAGGTCAAAATTACAAGAGATGCTTTCTGGAAGGACTATTCTTGGAGCTGGATCCATCCGGCAAACATTTTAAATGTAATTGAAAAGTACAAAAAATTTAAGCGGATGTGAATAACTGGTCTCACGTACACCCGGCAGCAATTATTCCTTTCACCAGAGACCATCTCTCAGGCGCTTTGTGGAATTTAAAAATTATTGAAAAGAGTGAGTGAATTACACTGATATAAAGCACTCTCGAAAAGTCAGTGCTAAATGCTTCATCTTGAGCAAGTCATGCTTAGCACAGGAGTCTTTGTTGTCTTCCTCCCATCCTTGTTGTAAGGGTTAGGACAAGACAACAGAGAGAGACAAATCTCTCCTTAGTCGGTCTGAAAAGAGCTTTCACGTTGGTTCGAGTCAACACATTCCCATATTCTAATGAAATGTACTGTGTGTTTAAGAACAGTAACGTAAATCACTTTATGGTTTAACCACAGTTTTTTTCTGTACTTTGGTACAAATGAAATTGTACCAATCATATGTTGGCCTACAGCTTGGATCAGAGGTCACATAACTAATGACAACATTAACAAATGTTGACATGGCTTCTAATGCATATTTGTCCCACCGACTCGCGCAAACTCCCTCAAGGGTTTTGACTGTGCATCTAAAATGTAAACAATTTTAGCAAACAAATGAACAGATATGGAGTTGCATCACGTTAGCATTACCTTACGAAGCAGGACCCTATGTTCTAAAAGTTTAGATCATCCATATCCAATATATACCCTTTTTTTTAAAAATGTTTTAGTTTGATCTGCTCATGATTGGGTTGTTTTAGTTGTTTTAGAGATCTTGGATGAATTCATCTTTTATATCTTGCACGCATACTCATGACTGGAATGTATTTCTCATTTGAAAGGAATTAATTTGTTCTTTTTGGGGGGCAAATGAGAGCACCAATAATATCTTCCCTGCTATAATAACCCCAATGGCAGCGACCTCAGGTTTTTCCTTTGTACAATTCTCAGCTGTAAACAATCAAACAGCTTTTATCTAGCACATCAATTAATTAATTAAAGTGACTACATCAAGCACTAGCCATGCCTCAAGTCTATCTCTGGATAACTCTGGGGTATGACATGGACTAAATCTCAATGTTAGTACTATATTATTATCATGTTCTTATAAAATCCTAGAAGTGAATACCTACTCCTCATGGCAAACACCTCAGTGTGAACACTCCCATGAAAGGGAGACACTGGAACATACAATAGATAAGGACTATTTTTAGGTATTAAAATCCCCTGAAGGGGCTGGAAAAGGTTTTCATCTCTTAAAATACCTCATATTTTTATCCTGTAATGCTTAACCTAGAAGATCATTCATGAAATGTGCCTATATTCCTCCCCATGTTCAGCATAACAGTATGGCAGAGCATGTGCTTGCCACTGACATGATAAACTTGACATTGAAGGCAACTTTCTTCGATCAGCATCAGTGGGAGGACAATCTCTTCCCGTCAGCAGAGGGAAATGAAAGCGCTCTAAAAAATATAATGGCCGCCTCATTTCTCTAATAGTAATATTAGGTTGGGTATACCAGCATAGAGATCTGATTATGTAATAAGTTGGCAGGGGGATGAGATTGGGGGGGACGTTGCCAGACATTGGCTAAAGCAATTTCGAGGCAAATAATTGTAAATTTTTCAATCCACTTTGCCAGGGTCACAATGTGGGATGTTTTTCCCCTAACTCTGCCCTGTGCTGCATGCATCCTTGAATCGTGTCTGGCAAGAGTTAATAGGACATGGGAAGAAGCTCTTGACATGATGGTAGGCAAGACTGTTACATGTTGTCTGAGTCAATGACATGTCTTGAGGTTTAGGACTTCTAACCTCATAATGATATTATATCCTTTAAAATAGGTAGAGTACATAAGATTACAATTCCCTGCATCAGTAACCAGGGGTTGGAAGCTTAAAATATCTTCCAATCGATTCGTTCTGAACAGAAATACTTTTTTATTTCGGTTCCGATGTTCAGTCCAGCAAAATAACGTTCTGAACCAGTTAGAAAAAAAGTACTGGTTTATATTGCTATTTTCTGTTCCTTTTTAAACATATGAAATCAACAGTTTTGATTTGCTACAGACGAATGTAGCCTATGGCGCAAAATGCGGATGAAATTTTGCGGGTGGGGACAGAGCAAGAGAGGGTTGATTTGAGGAGGAGGTTTGAAGTGCTGGGCATCTTATGACTTGCTTTATCTGAATTAGTTCCAGAGAATTATTCCTAGGAGTAGCGGCTTCTATGGAGGAACTTTGAATGTCCTTTGAGCTAGCCAGCTATCAACCTTGTGTGCAGAGTGGCACCACAATTAAAAACACGTCTTACCTTTTTGTAGTTAATAAATCCAATGTGAAACTTGATAACTAGGCCTGTAGTGTCCTTAGTAACTAGCATTGAACAAGTTTAACCAAATCTCTCTCTTTATCTTCCGAATCATGCTTGTAATGTCAGTCCAGTAGCTTATGCTTCGGAGGGGCAGGGGTAGATAGCCTAAACACGTGCACACACACTGGCAAAGAGTTTCAGCTTGCAAGCAGACATTGGAATAAGCTGAGTGACAGAGTGAGAACTTTGCATATGTGCTTTGTTAAGTATTTTGTTTGTTGGAACTGAAAAAAAAATAATGGAACGTAAAATAACATTATTAACATTATTAAAATAACAGTTCTGTTCCTGAATATTATAGATCACTTTCGTTCACGGTTCTATTTCTGTTCCTTGAAATGTTATTTTCCGGTTTACTGTTCTGTTCCCTGAACCAGTTCCAACCCCTGTCAGCAACTGACTTTTTAGATGAATATTCACTTCAAATTGTTATGATGCCTGTTTCATTGTTTGTCTCAATGAGTTTATTTAATTGAGTAACATTTACCACATGACTGATGTTTGCTTGAGGCATTGTGCTCATGTTCAACCATGCATAATTGAACTGTGCTGCAGTCTATACCTAACATTTTAAATACCTGGGTACTGCAATATGAATAAAGTTTCAGATGAGGGAGAGAATCATCCATTGTATAGAGTATCCATAAAACCTGTAAGTGGATCATATAAAACTGGTCATTACAGTTAGTAGCTCATGTGACTAGAATTTGAGCAACACATTAGAGGACATGCAACAAATGCCAGGGTCAGAGGAAAGTTGACACCATCCCCAACCTTAGCATGGTTCCAAACATTATACCCCATTCATGTCGGTAAAGTTACAGTATCATATTACTCTATAAATCCCAGCGAATTCATTGGCTATGGCTCATGAAGCGATAGGGAATGTTGTTATTCAGGTTAAATTAAATGCATTTGTTTGCAAAGACCCCTATACATCATTGTTCCACAATCTGGCATTTCAGGTGGCCACGAATGGCTGACTGTTTTCCCTTTCCAAGGCAGCACGGAGGTGGCCTTATGTGGTCTTCCTTGTCCAATGGTTTATGTAACCAGAGTTTTTGAAATATCACTCTGAGGATTTAGCCAGGCTAAGGCTTTGTAATCCTCAGCACAGATACTTTTACAAATCCTGTATTTAATTAGATTTCCCCATTAGTCTGAAGCCTAATTCCAGCATAATGCCCACAGTGAGAGTGTGTGTATCCCTGGCAGCCACAAAAACTGGAGTCTGTGTTATACTTCAGTGTCTAGTGGTCCAAGTTCCATTTCACCTTGCAGGCCATATTGGCTTAATTTGACTGAAAATACAGTACAGATATGTTGGTGTAGTCTTTCCCTTAACTGACAAGCCAACCATTTGTGTATGAATAATTTCTCAGTCTCACCTACTGAGTGACGTATTTTATCAGAGATATAGAGGAGATTTAACTTCATGTTAGAATTATCAACAATGTCCATACAGGGTAAACTTGAATGGAAATCGGGTTCGATTTGCTTGCAGTGATAACGGTTGCGTGACAAGGAGAGGTTGAATTACTGTCAGTCAATGAAAAGATCATCTGAGCAGTCATATTACCGACAGACTGTTAGATTGCTTAATTGATTTTGTGACACACTCACCGACTTAATACAGTTACCTTGGGGTCCTTATGAGACCATTGACAACAAAATTCCGTTGGAGATTCACAGTGGTCTGCAGTCACAATTGTATATACAAATTCTGAGATTATGGAGCAATTTTGTATTGGAAGGTTGAAAAATGAATTAACTGGACTTACTATCACAATGTCAGCTTTGTTTAGTGTTTGCAGGAAAATTTGGTGAAAATACGTCTTTATGCTCAGAGTAAATGGTTTTACACAGCTACTCAAGCAGTGATGCGTTTACCTACACTACAGCCTTCAGAAAAGCCTTGGCTATTATGGGTCTTTTGAAAGCGGCTAATTCAGTAATGTGGAGATTCAACCCACATAACCTCTCATCACTCAAGGGCACCTTATCCCGAGAGGTTTTTGCCACTGAAATATGAAGACCTACATTTAGCGAGTTCAATTATAATTAGCTTGTGAAATAATTCACTATTGATTTTTTTGTTTAACACTGTCTTTGTTCAAATCCATGACATTTTCAGAAGAAAATGATTCTGAAAGATTAAGCCTTGGTGCAGTTCCATCAATAATACCCCACATTTGTCCAGTCCACGCCTGGGCTACCCAGACCCCTCTTTTATGCTGCTGTTACTAAGCATAGTCACTTTAACTCTACCTACGTGTACATATTACCTCAATTACCTCAATTACATCGACTAACCGGTGTGTCCGCATATTGACTCTGTACCGGTACATCCTGTATATACACAACTACTGTTATTTTACTGTTGCGGTTTAATTTTTCCTTTAATTTTCTATTTTCTTCTTATCTATTTTTTACTTAACACTTTTTTCCCCTTAACTGCTTAAAGATTTGTTGGTTAAGGGCTTGTAAGTAAGCATTTCACTGTAAGTACCTGTTTCTCTCCTTCTTTCTTTCTCTCTCTCGGAGGACCTGAGCCCTAGGACCATGCCCCAGGACTACCTGACATGATGACTCCTTGCTGTCCCCAGTCCACCTGGCCATGCTGCTGCTCCAGTTTCAACTGACCTGAGCCCTAGGACCATGCCCCAGGACTACCTGACATGATGACTCCTTGCTGTCCCCAGTCCACCTGGCCATGCTGCTGCTCCAGTTTCAACTGTTCTACCTTGTTATTATTCGACCTTGCTGGTCATTTGAACATCTTGGCCATGTTCTGTTATAATCTCCACCCGGCACAGCCAGAAGAGGACTGGCCACCCCACATAGCCTGGTTCCTCTCTAGGTTTCTTCCTAGGTTTTGGCCTTTCTAGGGAGTTTTTCCTAGCCACCGTGCTTCTACACCTGCATTGCTTGCTGTTTGGGGTTTTAGGCTGGGTTTCTGTACAGCACTTTGAGATATCAGCTGATGTACGAAGGGCTATATAAATAAATTTGATTTGATTTGATTCGTATTCAGCGCATGTGACAAATACAATTTGATTTTAAGGAGGTGGTGTGATGGTGTGGGGGTGCTTTGCTGGTGACACTGTCTGTGATTTATTTAGAATTCAAGGCACGCTTAATCAGCATGGCTACCACAGCATTCTGCAGCGATGCACCATCACATCTGGTTTGCGCTTAGTGGGACTTTCATTTGTTTTTCAACAGGACAATGACCCAACACACCTCCAGACTGTGTAAGGGCTATTTGACCAAGAAAGAGAGTGATGGAGTGCTGCATCAGATGACTTGGGCCTCCACAATCACCCGATCTCAACCCAATTAAGATGGCTTGGGATGAATTGGACCACAGAGTGAAGGAAATGCAGCTAACAAGTGCTCAGCATATGTGGGAACTCCTTCAAGACTGTTGGAAAAGCATTTCAGGTGAAGCTTTTTGAGAGAATGCCAAGAGTGTGCAAAGCTGTCATCAAGGCAAAGGGTGGCTACTTTGAAGAATCTCAAAATATAAAATATATTTTGATAATATTTTTGGATTTGTTTAACACTTCTTTAGTTATTACATGATTTCATATGTGTTATTTCATAGTTGTGATATGTTCACTTGTCACGAGTCCGACCGAGGGTGTTTCCCCTTCCCGGGCGGTTGGCGCTCGGCGGTCGTCGTCACCGGCCTATTAGCTGCCACTGATTGTTTTTCCTCTCCCTCCTTGTATGTTTAGTGGTAGCACCTGTTCATGATTAAATCAGCTAATTAGTTTGTCTTTATTAGACAGCCGGCCCGCCTGGTTGTTGTGCGGGATTATTGCAGTGTAACCTTCGGCTCTGTTGTTAGAAGTACGTGTTAGTGCCTGGTCGTTACGTTTTCTGTTGTACATTCTCATTCCCTGTGTTTGGGGCCGTTACTATTGTGAGCACCCTGGGATGCGTTGGCGCTATTAAAGACGCACAGCTTTGCACTCACTGTCTCCTGCGTTTGACTCCACACACCTACGACACCTGAAGTGTTACAGAATCCCGCACCCGATCAAATCGAATGGAGTCAGCAGGAGCAGCAGCCAACCCTCTCCCATCGATGGAGGAACGGGTTCTCCACCACACCACCATTCTCCATCGGATCGGATCCGCGATGGATCAAGTGATGGAGAGAATGGACCGATGGGAGAGGAGTGGTCTCCTCTCTCCACCTTCGGCACCCCCGACTCCGGTCTCCCCATCACTCGACTCCAGCACCCTTCGTCTGACGCTACCGAGGGCTTATGATGGAGCGGCGGCGGGTTGCCAGGGGTTTCTGCTTCAGCTGGAGCTATACCTGGCCACCGTTAGACCCCCTCCCTCAGGAGCGGAGAGGGTGAGTGTCCTCATCTCCTGCCTCACGGGTCGTGCTCTGGAGTGGGCGAACGCAGTCTGGAATGGCCCAGACTCAGCGCGGGAGCACTACCCAGAGTTTTCCTGCCGCTTCCGTGCCGTATTTGATCACCCTATAGACGGCCGAGCGGTGGGAGAACGACTTTTTCATCTCAGGCAGGAGAGGAGGAGCGTCCAGGATTACGCGCTGGAGTTCCGGACCTTGGCAGCCGGATCTGGGTGGAACGACAGGGCCCTTATGGACCACTACAGGTGTGGTCTCCGAGAGGACGTCCGCCGGGAGTTAGCGTGTCGGGACACCACTCTGTCACTGGATCAGCTGATTGACATGTCCATTCGACTGGACAATCTGCTGGCTGCCCGCGGGCGTTCAGAGAGGGTCCTGTGCGTTCCACCACCCGGCCCCTCCGCTCCCATTCCGATGGAGTTGGGAGGGGCTGCGCCGAGGGTACCGGAGGAGGAGGCCTTCCCTGCACCAACTGTGGTCGGAGAGGACACACGTCTGATCGGTGCTGGGGGTCCGTCTGGGAGTAGAGATGGCAGGCGGAACGCTTCTCGGTCACCCCAGGTGAGTCAGCATCAGACTCACCCAGAATCCCTTGTTGGCCATATGTTTGTCTTAATCTCTTTCCTTCACTTTTTTCCCTCTTCCCAGCATAGGGCACTAGTCGATTCAGGCGCAGCTGGGAACTTTATGGATCGCGGACTCGCCCTTAAGTTAGGGGTTCCGCTGGTGCCGATAGATTCTCCTTTCCCCGTGCACTCCCTAGATAGCCGGCCATTAGGGTCAGGGATGGTCGGGGGAGACCACGGTCCCACTGGACATGGTGACGCAGGGGAATCATAGGGAGCGTATCAGTTTTTTTTTATTATTGATTCGCCTGCGTTTCCAGTGGTGCTGGGGACTCCCTGGCTGGCCCGGCACAATCCTAAAATTTCGTGGAGACAAGGGGTTCTCCAGGGGTGGTCAGAGGAGTGTTCTGGAAGGTGTTTGGGAGTTTCCATCGGTGCCACGTCGGTGGAGAGTCCAGACCAGGGTTCCACGGTGTGCATTCCCCGAGTATGCCGATTTGGCAATCGCTTTCAGTAAAGTGAAAGCGACTAAATTACCACCTTATCGACCGGGAAGGGATTGTACGATAGATCTCCAGGTAGACGCTGCGCTTCCCAAGAGTCATGTGTACCCGCTGTCCCAGGAGGAGACGTTGGCAATGGAGACATATGTCACGGAGTCGCTGGGACAGGGGTACATTCGGCCCTCCATTTCACCCGTCTCCTCGAGTTTCTTTTTTGTGAGGAAAAAGGAGGGAGGTTTGCGTCCGTGTATCGATTATAGAGGTCTAAACGCCATCACAGTGGGGTATAGTTACCCTCTACCTCTCATCGCTACGGCGGTGGAATCGTTCCACGGAGCGCAGTTCTTCACAAAACTGGATCTCAGGAGCGCGTATAGTCTGGTGCGTATTCGGAAGGGAGACGAGTGGAAAACCGCATTTAGTACTACATCCGGCCACTATGAGTACCTCGTCATGCCGTATGGGTTAAAGAATGCTCCAGCCGTTATCCAATCCTTTGTAGACGAGATTCTCAGGGACCTGTGCGGTCAGGGGTGGTTGTTTATATCGATGACATTCTGATCTACTCGGCCACTCACACCGCGCATGTGTCTCTGGTGCGCAAAGTGCTTGGAAGACTGCTGGAGCATGACCTATACGTCAAGGCTGAGAAATGCGTGTTCTCTAAACGAGCCGTCTCTTTTCTGGGATATCGCATTTCCACCTCGGGGTGGTGATGGAGGGTGAACGCATTAGGGCCGTGCGTAATTGGCCGACTCCAACCACGGTAAAGGAGGTGCAGCGGTTTTGGGTTTTGCCAACTACTACCGGAGGTTTATCCGGGGTTTTGGCCAGATAGCGGCTCCCATTACCTCACTGCTGGGGGGGGGCCCGGTGCGATTGCAGTGGTCAGCACAGGCGGACAGGGCATTCAACAAGTTGAAGGCGCTGTTCACTGAGGCGCCCGTGTTGGCGCATCCGGATCCCTCTCTAGCATTCATAGTGGAGGTGGACGCGTCCGAGGCTGGGGTGGGTGCCGTGCTATCACAGCGCTCGGGTACGCCACCAAAACTCCGCCCCTGCGCTTTCTTCTCAAGGAAGCTCAGCCCAGCGGAGCGTAACTATGATGTGGGGGACCGGGAGTTGCTAGCGGTGGTTAGAGCTCTGAAGGTGTGGAGACACTGGCTTGAGGGGGCTAAGCACCCTTTTCTCATCTGGACCGACCACCAGAATCTGGAGTATATTCGGGCTGCAAGGAGACTTAACCCACGTCAGGCAAGGTGGGCCATATTCTTCACCCGGTTCCGGTTTACTTTGTCTTATAGACCGGGCTCCCAGAACGTGAAGGCTGACGCACTGTCCCGCCTTTACGACACCGAGGATGGGTCCACCGAACCTACTCCCATCATTCCCGCCTCTAAGCTGGTAGCCCCAGTGGTATGGGAGGTGGACTCGGACATCGAGCGGGCGTTACGGGCTGAACCCGCGCCTCCTCAGTGTCCAGCGGGGCGAAGGTACGTGCCGCTTGATGTTCGGGACAAGCTGATTCGGTGGGCTCACGTCCTACCCTCCTCGGGTCACCCTGGGGTGACGAGGACAGTGGGGAGCCTTCAGGGGAGGTATTGGTGGCCTACGTTGGTTAAGGACGTTAAGGGTTATGTCTCCTCTTGCTCAGTGTGCGCTCAGAGTAAGGCTCCTAGGCACCTTCCTAGAGGGAAGCTACAACCCCTCCCCGTTCCACAGCGGCCATGGTCACATCTGTCCATAGATTTCCTGACCGATCTTCCGCCGTCTCAGGGGAACACCGCGGTTCTAGTGATTGTGGATCGGTTTTCTAAGTCCTGCCGTCTCCTCCCGTTGCCCGGTATCCCTACAGCCCTGCAGACTGCGGAGGCATTATTTACCCATGTCTTTCGGCACTACGGGGTGCCGGAGGACATCGTTTCTGATCGGGGCCCCCAATTCACGTCTCGGGTGTGGAGAGCGTTCATGGAACGTTTGGGGGTCTCTGTCAGCCTGACCTCCGGTTATCACCCCGAGAGTAATGGGCAGGTGGAGAGATTGAACCAGGAGGTGGGTAGGTTTCTGCGGTCGTATTGCCAGGATCGGCCAGGGGAGTGGGCACGATACATTCCCTGGGCTGAAATGGCTCAGAACTCACTACGCCACTCCTCTACTAACGTGTCCCCTTTTCAGTGTGTGTTGGGATACCAGCCGGTCCTGGCACCATGGCATCCGAGCCAGACCGAGGCTCCTGCGGTGGAGGAATGGGTACAGCGCTCCAAGGAGACCTGGAGGGCCGTCCAGGAGTCTCTACGACAAGCGAGTGGACGGCAGAAGAGGAGTGCTGACCGCCACCGCAGTGAGGCCCCCGTGTTTGTACCGGGGACAGGGTCTGGCTCTCGACCCGAAACCTACCTCTCCGCTTGCCCTGCCGGAAGCTGGGTCCGCAGTGTGTAGGGCCCTTTAAAGTCCTGAGGAGAATAAACGAGGTGTGTTATCGATTACAACTCCCTTCCTATTATCGAATTAACCCCTCGTTTCATGTGTCTCTCCTCAGGCCGGTGGTAGCTGGTCCCCTGCAGGACAGTGAGGTACCGGAGGTCCCTCCCCCTCTGGACATCGAGGGGACCCCGGCGTACACGATCCGGGCCATTCTGGACTCAAGACGCCGGGTGAGGGGCCTGCAGTACCTCGTGGACTGGGAGGGGTACGGTCCGGAGGAGAGGTGCTGGGTACCGGTGAGGGACATCTTGGATCCATCCATGTTGAGGGATTTCCATCGCCTCCATCCGGATCGCCCTGCGCCTCGTCCTCCGGGGCGACCTCGAGGCCGGTGTCGGCGCGCTGCGGGAGCCGCGCGTCAGGAGGGGGTACTGTCACGAGTCCGACCGAGGGTGTTTCCCCTTCCCGGGCGGTTGGCGCTCGGCGGTCGTCGTCACCGGCCTATTAGCTGCCACTGATTGTTTTTCCTCTCCCTCCTTGTATGTTTAGTGGTAGCACCTGTTCATGATTAAATCAGCTAATTAGTTTGTCTTTATTAGACAGCCGGCCCGCCTGGTTGTTGTGCGGGATTATTGCAGTGTAACCTTCGGCTCTGTTGTTAGAAGTACGTGTTAGTGCCTGGTCGTTACGTTTTCTGTTGTACATTCTCATTCCCTGTGTTTGGGGCCGTTACTATTGTGAGCACCCTGGGATGCGTTGGCGCTATTAAAGACGCACAGCTTTGCACTCACTGTCTCCTGCGTTTGACTCCACACACCTACGACACCTGAAGTGTTACATCACTATTATTCTACAATGTAGAAAATAGTAAAAATAAAACCTTTGAATGAGGAGGTGTGTCCAAACTTTGACTGGTAAGGTATATATACTAGTCATACGTGGCACAGCGGTCTAAGGCACTGCATCTCAGTGCAAGTGGTATCACTACAGTCCCTGGTTTGAATCCAGGCAGTATCACATCTGGTGTAATTCGGAGTCCCATAGGGCGGTGCACAATTGGCCTAGCTGACTGGCCTAGTTTAAATAAAGTTTACTTTTTACTTTTTCTTCTTCTAAATAACACGTTTGAATGCACTGGGCCTTTTTAAGAATAATTTTGCACGCCCAATTTTTCAGTTTTTGATTTGTTAAAAAAGTTTGAAATATCCAATAAATGTCGTTCCACTTCATGATTGTGTCCCACTTGTTGTTGATTCTTCACAAAAAAATACAGTTTTATATCTTTATGTTTGAAGCCTGAAATGTGGCACAAGGTCGCAAAGTTCAAGGGGGCCGAATACTTTCGCAAGGCACTGTACATCATTATTACCTTGGAGTTTTTATATTGAAAGATATCTTTAAAATGTGTCACCCATTCACAAACCCTAGCAAATACCATGGCATATACAGTAAGTACATCAAGGGACAAAAGCACTCAATTAGTCTATCGTCTTTAGGCTGTCTATGCAGTTGTCATGACTGTCCTGATTTAAAAAAATAAATGTATTTCACCTTTATTTAACCAGGTAGGCTAGTTGAGAACAAGTTCTCATTTGCAACTGCGACCTGGCCAAGATAAAGCATAGCAGTGTGAACAGACAACACAGAGTTACACATGGAGTAAACAATTAGCAAGTCAATAACACAGTAGAAAAAAATGGGCAGTCTATATACAATGTGTGCAAAAGGCATGAGGAGGTAGGCGAATAATACAATTTTGCAGATTAACAGTGGAGTGATCAATGATCAGATGGGCATGTACAGGTAGAGATATTGGTGTGCAAAAGAGCAGAAAAGTAAATAAATAAAAACAGTATAAAAACAGTATGGGAATGAGGTAGGTGAAAAAGGGTGAGCTATTTACCTATAGACTATGTACAGCTGCAGCGATCGGTTAGCTGCTCGGATAGCTGATGTTTGAAGTTGGTGAGGGAGATAAAAGTCTCCAACTTCAGCGATCAGGTCAGGTTACAGGAGACCACAACCCTACAGATTATCTCTCAACCCCAAAAGAGGAGGAGAGATCTAGGGGTCTGAAGATGTGTTTTTTTTATGACCCCTCACGCCCCTGGTAAATCTCAGGCCACAGACAAATTCCTTTGTCCTTTTACTATGGAGAACCAGCCTCAGAACATTAAACATGAAATAAAGGGACTTTGGAACAATGGCTTCCATCAGCCACAATGGTGGTCATGACGATAGATGGAATATGAAAATGTTTGTCATTTTTGTTTTATTATTAAAGGTTAATAGATTACGTTATTACGAAAACATTGTAATGCGAAGAGTTTTCCTAGTATATGTTTGATGTTTGTACGTTGTATGGAAAATATCCAAATTAAAGAGAATGTTTTTGGGAAGATGAAATGTTAGGTTAGTTGTCTAAAATTGGATTGGAATCAAATCTAGACCTTGCCTCATTAACTTGGAAAGCCCAGAGAATTTCCCTAAAGGCAGTTACGCCCACTTCTGACGCAAGGGTATAAAACCTGTGAGTATAGAATTTACAGAGGAGACTACGTGACCCCAGCTGCAGCAAGGTCTAAAAAGTCAACGAACCCAGAACGGAACGCAAGTTTGAGGACAAAGAAATTATTTTCTACCCAAGCTACGGATTAGTAGCTGTGTCTAAGCGGGTGAATTCAAGTCGAACCACCTAGCCTCCATCTCCCATCGACTTGTGTTCTCGAAAGGGTTTCATTCCTATGCTGTGAGCTCTGAGTTACAGAGCTGTCTGTCCTCAGAAGACCCCTTCCAGAGTAAAGGGTGAGGGAACAGACTCCTAAGCCCAGAAGGACACTGACCTCGGAAGAACGATCAGGGAGGTGCGCCGGAGTAGTGTGTCATCGAACAGCTGAACGGTCCATGCAGAGAATCCTCAGAGATCATCCCCACGTAATTACATCATTATATTCTGACACATAAGAGCGGCAGTTTGGGGCAAGGCTAGGGTTAGAATAGCATAGCTGACAAATTCATCCAAATGTATATTTCTTTCTTTTGAAATCCTCTGTCAGGATTTGGCCAGGGTTGTTCCAGTTTTTGGTCACTAGATGCCCCCATTGTGCCTTTTGACCTTTTGTTTTCCCTTGATCCCCATTATTATTTGCACCCGTGCCTTGTTTCCCCTGATTGTATTTAAACCCTTTGTTTTCCTCTGTTCTTTGCTCTGTGTTTGTATGTTAGCACCCAGCCCTAGTACTCTGAGAACTCTTGTTGATCCCGGTGGACTCTCTTTTGGAATTCAGTTTTTTGTTCTTGTTTGTTTGTTTTTTAAGTATCTTATGAGGCTTTTTGTGCTTTACCTTCCACCTTGTGGATTTACCTTTTTTTTGTCTTACCTTTGTTCTGGTAGGATTCCTTTTGAGGTTGTGGAGTTACATGTTTTCCTGAATAACTTCACTTTTTCCTTCAGTAAATACACCGTCTCAAGTACTGCTGTGTCTGCCTCATCTTCTGGGTTCTGCTGACTATTCGTGGCTCAGTTGGTTTAGTGACTGTTTCTCACTCCGGAGACCTGGGTTCGTAACCGGGTCCTGACATCCTCATTGTGGGTAACACGCGCCATAGTGTGTTGGCCCGTTATACTAAGTTCTAATCAATAGCCTATAATGTGTTTTGTTTATCTTTTATCATAATTTTAGCTTTTTAGTAAATACATATTCAACTAAGATTGGTGTGGTACGAATTCATTGGTGAGACCCGGGTCCGTGCAGATTCACTGGCTATACGACGTTCAGAACGAGATTGGTAGAGGCAACCTGTTGGGGCTAGGGGACACAAGGAGTTCCCTAAAAAGAACACCCCCTCCCATTCAGCTGAAAAATATATTCTTTAGAAATATTTAACTTTCACACATTAACAAGTCCAATACAGCAAATGAAAGATTAACATCTTGTTAATCTACCCATCGTGTCCATTTTTTAAAATGTTTTACAGCAAAAACACAACATATATTTATTTATGTTAGATGACCACCAAATTCAAAACCACACAGCGATTATTCAGTCACAAAAGCATAAATATAGATAAAATGAATCACTAACCTTTGATTATCTCCATCAGATGACACTCATAGGACATCATGTTATACATGTATTGTGTGTTTTGTTCGATAATGTGCATATATAAGAAAAAATCTCAGTTTACATTGGCGCGTTACATGCAGTAATGTTTTGATTCCAAAACATCCGGTGATTTTGCAGAAATACTCACAATAAACATTGATAAAAGATGCAAGTGTTATTCACATAATTAAAGATAAACGTATCCTCTATGCAACCGCTGTGTAAGATTTAAAAAAAAACTTTACGGAAAAAGAACAGAAGCTACAAAAAACACTATAAATATTCACTTACCTTTGAATATCTTCATCAGAAGGCAGTTCCAGGAATCCCAGTTTGACAATAAATGACTGATTTGTTCCATAAAGTTCCAAAAAGCCCATAATTTAGCCACTTGTTGTTAGCTTGTTCAGCCCAGCATTCAATCCTCAAAAAGCACGAGCAATTCCTCCAGACAAAAACTCAAAAAGTTCCGTTACAGGTCGTAGAAACAGGTCAAATGATGTATGCAATCCATATTTAAGATGTTTTAAACATTAATCAGCAATAAGGTTCCAACCGGAGAATTTCATTGTCTGAAGAAATGCATTGGAACGCAAGAACACTCTCTCGTGATCGCGCGCAATGAGACCGAGGCCAGACCACCCACTCAAAGAGCTATTATGAGCCCCACCTTTATAGTAGAATCATACAACCAGAATCTAAAGACGGTGACATCTTGTGGAAGCCCTAGGAAGTGCATGCTCATTCATATCTAAGGTGGACATCAAATGGCACTGTTTTCTAAATTGAGTTCTCACTTCCTGTTTGGATTTCTTCTCAGGTTTTTGTCTGCCATATGAGTTCTGTTATACTCACAGACATAATTCAAACAGTTTTAGAAACTTCAGAGTGTTTTCTATCCACCAGTAATAATAATATGCATAATAATAATAATATGCATATATAAAGAGTAGGAGGCAGTTTACTCTGGGCACGCCTTTGATCCAAAAGTGAAAATGCTGCCCCCTAGCCCCAACAGGCTTTAGCGGCTGTTGTAAAATCGATATTCTGATATTTTTTGAGTTCATTTGGTAAATAAGAAACTCAATAAAAACTAGTTTTCCTATGGTGCCCCAGGTTAATGAGTTAATAATTGCTTGATTCAGTTAATCACGCAATTGGAAACTTTAATCATTTGATGAACAACAGTCGTCACATTAACTAATACAACGTCACGACACAGTCAATACAAGCTCACCAACACTGGTACTTTATCAGTTTTGTGACAGCTTAATTTGTGGAATGCGGCTCACTTGGCAAATCAACGCTCAATTCGAGTTCACGTTGTGTTTCCTTAATATGGATGAAAATAACAACTCTTCATCATAGACATTTGAGGGGTATTTAGATTTGTAGTGATGATCCCAAGTCATACCGAATCCAAGCCAACACTGAGTGGATATTTCACTGGGCGAATTTCTTTTCACTTCCGTGGTAGAATTAAATGGAGAATAAGGCATTTATTGCACATCAAGTGCTTGGCTTGATTATATAAATACGACAGGGTAGGCCACATAACACATACGACAGGGTAGGCCACATAACAAGCTTTTGAAAGGAGAGCTATGAAAACAATATTACACCTTAAAATACAAAAAGTAACATGATCTCTCTATTACTCACCCTCTTGTCTCAAACACACACACCAGACTGCATCCCTAGCCACGTCCTCAGTGCATGCGCAGACCAGCTGGCTGGTGTGTTTACGGACATATTCAATCGCTCTCTATCCCAGTCTGCTGTCCCCACATGCTTCAAGATGGCCACCATTGGTTCCTGTACCCAAGAAGGCAAAGATAACTGAACTAAATGACTATCGCCCCGTAGCACTCACTAATGTCATCATGAAGTGCTTTGAGAGACTAGTCAAGGATCATATCACCTCCACCTTACCTGACACTCTAGACCCACTTCAGTTTGCTAACCGCCCCTACAGGTCCACAAATAATGCAATCGCCATCACACTGCACACTGCCCTATCCCAAACAATAAACAAACAATAACTTATATCCATCAAGTTCACAATACTTAGAAAACGTTTTTTTTTAAACAAAGATCTTTACAGACCACAGTCCAAAGAAACTAACGTACTGGACAAGAGGAATACCTATGTAAGAATGCTGTTCATTGACTACAGCACAGCATTCAACATCTTAGTACCCTCCATTACTCATCATTAAGCTGGAGGCCCTGGGTCTCAACCCCGTCCTGTGCAATTGGGTCCTGGACTTTCTGACGGGCCACCCCCATGTGGTGAAGGTAGAAAACAACTCCATTTCGCTGACCCTCAACACTGGGGCCACACAAGGGTGTGTGCTCAGCCCCCTCTTGTACTCCCTGTTCACCCATGACTGCGTGGCCATGCACGCATCCAACTCAATCATCAAGTTTGCAGCAGACACCGCAACAGTGGGCTTGATTACCAACAACGAGGAGACAGCCTACAGGGAGGAGGTGAGGGCCCTCGGAGTGTGGTGTCAGGAAAACAACCTCTCCCTCAACGTCACCAAAACAAAGGAAATGATTGTGGACTTCAGGAAACAGCAGAGGGAGCCCCCCCCCCCATCCACATCGAAGGGATAGTAGTAGAGAATGTGTAAAGTTTTTATTTCCTCGGCGTACACATCACAGACAAACTGAAAAGGTCCACCCACACAGACAGCGTGGTGAAGAAAGTGCAAGAGTGCCTCTTCAACCTCAGTATGCTGAAGAAATGTTGCTTGTCACCTAAAACCCTGACAAACTTCTACAGATGCACAATCGAGAGCATCCTGTCGGGCTGTATCACTGCCTGGTACTGCAACTGCACCACCCTGAACCGCAAGGCTCTCCAGAAGGTGGTGCGGTCTGCACAGTGCATCACCGGGGGCAAACTACCTGCCCTCCAGGACACCTACAGCACCCAATGTCACAGGCCAAAAATATCATCAAGGTCAACAACCAACAGCCACTGCTTGTTCACCCCCGCGACCATCCAGAAGTTGAGGACACTACAGGTGCATCAAAGCAGGGAACGAGAAACTGAAAAACAGCTTCTATCTCAATGCCTTGAAAATAACAATTCTTCATCATTGACACTTGAGGGGTATTTAGATTTGTAATGATGATCCCAAGTCATGCCGAATCCAAGCCAACACTGAGTGGATATTTCACTGGGTGAATTTATTTTCCCTTCTGTGGTAGAATTAAATGGAGAATAAGGCATTTATTGCACATCAAGTGCTTGGCTTGATTAGATAAATACGACAGGGTAGCCTGAGGCCACAAAGCAACAATCTTTTGATAGGAGAGCTATGAAAACAATATTACATCTTAAAATAGAAAAAAATACCATGATCTCTCTATTACTCACCCTCTTGTCTCACACACACACCAGACTGCATCCCTAGCCACGTCCTCAGAGCATGCGCAGACCAGCTGGCTGGTGTGTTTACAGACATATTCAATTGCTCTCTATCCCAGTCCGCTGTCCCCCAGGCTGTTGCGTACATAGAGACTCATATCACTGGCCACTAATAAATTGATCACTAGTCGTGTTAAACAATGGCACTTTAATAATGTTAATATTTTAACATTTCTCATCTCATATGTACAGTTGGAGTCATTAAAACTCGTTTTCCAACCATTCCACAAATTTCTTGTTAACAAACTATAGTTTTGCAAGTCGGTTAGGACATCTACTGTGACAGAAGTAATTTTCCCAACAATTGTTTACAGACAGATTATTTCACTTATAAATCACTGTATCACAATTCTAGTGGGTCAGATGTTTACATACACTAAGTTGACTGTGCCTTTAAATAGCTTGGAAAATTCCATAAAATTATGTCATGGCTTGGCATGGCATTATGTCATGGTGTACCTGTGGATGAATATCAAGGCCTACCTTCAAACTCAGTGCCTCTTTGCTTGACATCATGGAAAAATCAAAAGAAATCAGTCAAGACCTCAGTGCAAATCAATCCCAGAACAACAGCAAAGGACCTTTTGAACATGCTGGAAGAAACATCTACAAAAGTATCTATATCCACAGTAAAACGAGTCCTATATCGACATAACCTGAAAGGCCGCTCAGCAAGGAAGAGATCACGGCTCCAAAACCGCCATAAAAAAGCCAGACTACAGTGTGCAACTTTTTGGAGAAATGTCCTCTGGTCTTCTGATGAAACAAAAATAGAACTGTTTGGCCATAATGACCATCGTTATGTTTGAAGGAAAAAGAGGGAGGCTTGCAAGTTGAAGAACACCATCCCAACCATGAAGCAAAGGGGTGGCAGTATCATGGTGTGGGGCTGCTTTGCTGCAGGAGGGACTGGTGCACTTCACAAAATAGATGGCATCATGAAGCAGGACAATTATGTGGATATATTGAAGCAACATCTCAAGACATCAATCAGGAAGTTAAAGCTTGAATGCAAATGGTTCTTCCAAATTGACAACGATCCAAAGCATACTTCCAAAGTTGTGGCAAAATGGCTTAAGGACAACAAAGTCAAGGTATTGGAGTGGCCATCACAAAGCCCTGACCTCAATTCGATAGAAAATTGGCAGAACTGAATTAGCGTGTACGAGCAAGTAGGCATACAAACCTGTTTCAGTTACACCAGCTCTGTCAGGAGGAATGGGCCAAAATTCACCCAACTTATTGTGGGAAGTTTGTTGAAGGCTACCCGAAACGTTTGACCCAAGTTAAACAATTTAAAGGCAATGCTACCAATTACTAATAGAGTGTATGTAAACTTCTGACCCACTGGGAATGTGATGAATGAAATAGAAGCTGAAATAAATCATTCTCTCTACTATTATTCTGACATTTCACATTCTTAAAATAAAGTGGTGATCCTACCTGACATAAAATAGGGATTTTTTACTAGGATTAAATGTCAGGAATTGTGACAAACAGAGTATAAATGTATTTGGCTAAGGTGTATGTAAACTTCTGACTTCAACTGTATATACTGTACTTTATACCATTTATTGCACCATGCCTGTGCCGCTCATCCATATATTTATATGTACATATTCTTCTTCCTCCCTTTAGATTTGTTTGTATTAGGTAGTTGTTGGGGAATTGTTAGATTACTTGTTAGATATTACTGCACTGCCGGAACTAGAAGCACAAGCATTTCGGTACACTCGCATCAACATCTGCTAACCATGTGTATGGGTGTCACGCTCTGACCTTAGAGATCCTTTTTATGTCTCTATTTGGTTTGGTCAGGGTGTGATTTGGGTTGGTATTCTATGTTCTATTATTTGTATTTCTATGTTTTGGCCTTGTAGGGTTCTCAATCAAGGACAGCTGTCTATCGTTGTCTCTGATTGAGAACCATACTTAGGTAGACCGCCAGTGTATCCGGTGCCTCTGTCAAGAACTAAGCCTCCTGTGTGTCTCCCCAGCCTGGTGAGTCTTGTGCCTGCTCCCAGAGCCAGACCTCCTGTGTATCTCTCCACTACAGTGATGATCCATGGCACGAAGCCTCCAGTGATGATCCATGGCACGAAGCCTCCAGTGATGATCCATGGCACGAAGCCTCCAGTGCTGATCCATGGCACGAAGCCTCCAGTGATGAGCCATGGCACGAAGCCTCCATTGATGATCCATGGCACGAAGCCTGCAGTGAGGAGTAATGGCACGAAGCCTACAACGACAGCCTCCAGTCCGGAGCCTCCAGAGACGGCCTCGAGTCCGGAGCCTCCAGGACTTGTACCACAAGAATCGTTAAACAAAAACACATGCACACACTGTATGTTCAAGTATCCGCATACATACACAGCCAAGGTCAATAAATATGTCAATTTCAAATGAAATCTGTTTTGATGTGGTAGGATTAAATGCTGTGCTGTATCGGTCTGGGATGGCAACCAAAGCTAACATCTTTATCTGCACACCACAATATCTGTCCATTATCAATTACAGGATAGTGGATTTAAATAATCCCCAAATCCCTTTAATTTTATGCACCATGTTGGGAATGTAAACTGAGAGCATCTTATCTTTGGAATAAAATTCCTTGATCGGTCTGTGGCTTTTCGCCAGGGCAATGGCAAGTCATTTTCTGTCCTATAAACTGTTGTTCTCCTCATGCATCTAATGCTGTCAATCCAGATGATGTGTAACTGCATAACTCCCAGGTCAAACACCTGTATTCAACTACTCACTCCCTCTTCCTGTAGCTGTTCTCTGTATTGGTAAGGACAACAACTGTGGATACTATTTGTTGATCTAAATCTACGTTGCCTAAAGACAATGAACATCATATTAATTCTTATTAACCACATATGTTAGTTAGTCACATGTTAATGTTGTGTAGTGTCTGTCTGTATGAGTTTGTGATTTAATTATGTCTTTACGCTCTGATTATGTGAGTATCTGAGTGGTTTCTATCTCGGATTAAAAAACAATTAGTACATGTCAAAATGCATAGCATGTACTCTCTAATGCTTGCTTGCCTTGCACCTCATAGATTTTTATTGATATCACCGAGGTGGCTTGGACACACACACACACACACACACACACACACACACACACACACACACACACACACACACACACACACACACACACACACACACACACACACACACACACACACACACATACAAGCAAGCTCCCACACAGCTACGCCCCCACAAGTGTAGGTTTTCCTGCCAATAACTTCCCATCTGAACAAATCGTTCTCCTCTTGTTTCAGTTATTGTTTACTGGCTGGTGGCTGCACATGCACTTCTTTCCACAGAGCGTGGGCAAGGTCGCCATAACCATCGCTACCTGTTTTTTGCACAGCCTTTGGCGTTGTTACACAGTCTGCTTTTCAAAGCAAATCTTTCCGATTTTCCTAGCCCATCTTGACAGTCATAGACAGCCTTGTGTATTATCCTTGTAATTTTTATGGGCAGATACCTTTAGTGTAGGTTCTTTGAGTTTTTCAATTAATCTGACCCCTTATTGTCCTGGCAGCTTGCATTTTATATGTAAGCATTGACATGATTTCCTCCATAAGGACAGAGGATGACTGAGCTAACATAAAAGCCCATGGTATTTTTAACCCGAAGTCAATGGTATACTGTTTTTGGGACTCACTTCAATACCGAGTCTGTTTCAACCCAACCACATTATCACCACATGGTGTGGTATAAAACTGAGGAAGGGGTCTGGGGAAATGTAACTACTTCAAATTGAACCCCCTAAGATCAATGACCATAGCTGTGTTTGTAAGACCATGAGACATCCATGAGAAATCGGTCTTCTCACAAAATCGTCAGTAGCATACAAACGATTTGGCCAACAAACTATTACGAGACTCTCACAAAAACGACGCTGTTTTCCGTTTTGCTCTACGACCCCCACAAGCATCTTGGGACTTGTCTGAAGTCAGTACAACTGATCTGCCAACTTTTGTCTGGAGCATCTGAACAGTTTGGCCTACACACTAATATGACCTCTCTGTGAAAAGGTGAGCCTCTCACGAACACATCGGTTGTTTTGCTCTGCGATGCAGACAGGCCTCACAAGACTCGTCTGAAGGTCCCCCGGTACCAGTTGAAAGTATTCAGAACCCTTGACTTTTTCCACATATTGTGACGTTACAGCCTTATTCTAAAATTGATTGAATAAATGTTTTCCCTCATCAATCTATACACACAACCCAATAATGACAAATGAAAACAGGTTAAGATTTTTTGCAAATGCATTAAAAACAAAAATCAAAAATACCTTATTTACATAAGTATTCAGACCCTTTGCTATGAGACTCAAAATTGAGCTCAGGTGCATCCTGTTTCCATTTATCATCCTTGATGTTTCTAATACTTGACTGGAGTCCACTTGTGATTCAATTGATGGGACATGATTTGGAAAGACATACACCTGACTATATAAGGTCCCACTGTTGACAGTGCACGTCAGAGCAAAAACCAAGCCATGAGGTTGAAGGAATTGAGAGCTCCAAGACAGGATTGTGTCACAGATCTGGGGAAGGGTACCAAAACATTTCTGCAGAATTTAAGTTCCCCAAGAACACAGTGGCCTCCATTATTTTTAAATGGAAAAAGTTTTGGAACCACCAAGACTCTTCCAAGATTCTCTGATCTGATGAAACCAAGACTGAACTCTTTGGCCTGAATTCCAAGCGTCACATCTGGAGGAAACCTGGCACCATCCCTACAGTGAAGCATGGTGATGGCAGCATCATGCTGTGGGGATGTTTTTCAGTGGCAGGGACTGGGAGACTAGTCAGGATTGAGGGAACGATTAACGGAGCAAAGTACAGAGAGATCCTTGATGAAAACCTGCTCCAGAGCGCTCAGGACCTCAGACTGGGGCTGGTTCATCTTGCAACATGGCAAAGACCCTAAGCACACAGCCTAGGACAATGCAGGAGTGGCTTTGGAACAAGTCTCCTTGACTGGCCCAGCAAGAGCCCGGACTTGAAACCGATCAAACATCTTTGGAGAGACCTGGAAATGGCTGTGCAGGATCTGCAGAGAAGAATGGGAGAAACTCCCCAATTATTGGTGTGCCAAGCGTGTAGCGTCATACCCAATAAGAATCAAGGATGTAATCACTGCCAAAAGGTGCTTCAATAAAGTAGTGAGTAAAGGGTCTGAATATTTATGTCAATGTTTTATTTTCAGTTTTATTTTATTTAATACAGTGGGGTACACTGCGGATTTTGCAGGTTTTTCTACTTACACAGCATGTAGATGTCTGTAATTTTTATCATAGGTACACTCCAACTGTGAGAGACGGAAGCCTAAACAAAAATCCAGAAAATCACATTGTATGATTTTTAAGTAATTCATTTGCATTTTAATGCATGACATAAGTATTTGATACATCAGAAAAGCAGAACTTAATATTTGGTACAGAAACCTTTGTTTGCAATTCCAGAGATCATACATTTTCTGTAGTTCTTGACCAGGTTTGCACACACTGCAGCAGGGATTTTGGCCCACTCCTCCATACAGACCTTCTCCAGATCCTTTAGGATTCAGGGCTGTCGCTGGACGATACGGACTTTCCCTCCAAATATTTTCTATTGGGTTCAGGTCTGGAGACTGGCTAAGCCACTCCAGGACCTTAAGATGCTTCTTACGGAGCCCCTCCTTAGTTGCCCTGGCTGTGTGTTTCGGTTTGTTGTCATGCTGGAAGACCCATCACGACCCATCTTCAATGCTCTTACTGAGGGAAGGAGGTTGTTGGTCAAGATCTCGCGATACATGGCCCCATCCATCCTCCCCTCAATACGGTGCAGTCATCCTGTCCCCTTTGCAGAAAAGCATACCCAAAGAATGATGTTTCCACCTCCATGCTTCTACCTTCAAACACAGCGAGTGGAGTTTAGACCAAAATGCTCTATTTTTGTCTCATTAGACCACATTACCTTCTCCCATTCCTCCTCTGGATCATCCAGATGGTCATTGGCAAACTTCAGACGGGCCTGGACATGCGCTGGCTTGAGCAGGGGGACCTTGCGTGCGCTGCAGGATTTTAATCCATGACGGCGTAGTGTGTTACTAATGGTTTTCTTTGAGACTGTTGTCCCAGCTCTCTTCAGGTCATTGACTAGGTCCTGCCAAGTTCTGGGCTGATCCCTCACCTTCCTCATGATCATTGTTTCCCCACGAGGTGAGATCTTGCATGGAGCCGCAGACCGAGGGTGATTGACCGTCATTTTGAACTTCTTCCATTTTCTAATAATTGCGCCAACAGTTGTTGCCTTCTCACCAAGCTGCTTGCCTGTTGTCCTGTAGCCCATCCCAGCCTTGTGCCGGTCTACAATTTATCCCTGCTGTCCTTACACAGCTCTCTGGTCTTAGCCATTGTGGAGAGGTTGGAGTCTGTTTGATTGAGTGTGTGGACAGGTGTCTTTTATACAGGTAACGAGTTCAAAGTGGAGTGGAGAACAGGAGGGCTTCTTAAAGAAAAACTAACAGGTCTGTGAGAGACGGAATTCTTACTGGTTGGTAGGTGACCAAATACTTATGTAATGGAATAAAATGCAAATTCATTACTTAAAAATCATACAATGTGATTTTCTGGATTTTTGTTTTAGATTCCGCTTCTTACAGTTGAAGTGTACCTATGATAAAAATTACAGACCTCTACATGCTTTGTAAGTAGGAAAACCTGCTAAATCGGCAGTGTATCAAATACTTGTTCTCCCCACTGTACATTTAAAAAAATGTCTAAACCTGCTTTTGCTTAGTCATTTTGGTGTATTGCGTGTGTGTAGATTGATGAGGGAAAAAAATGATTTAATACATTTTGGAATTTTGTAATGTAACAAAATGTGAAAAAAGTCAAGGGGTCTTGAATAATTTCCGAATGCACTGTACATGTAGAAATAAAATGTTTCCTGATCTTTCTTTAATTTCTCAGATATTGGACAGACACTTCAGAACAAAATTCATTTTGAATTTTAGGGGAGGACAATCTGTTGTTCAATGTAGTGAATCTGTTATTCAATATGTTTAGTTGTGTTTGTATTTTTTAAGGATCCCTATTAGCTGCCAATGAGTATTGGTGTCTCTGAGAGGTATTTGGCCTGATTTGCTAACTACCTCTCTCAAAGAGAGTCAGAACATCTTCTGTCTCAGCCACTGCCTGTCACCAAGGGAGTACACCAAGGCTCAATTCTAGGCCCCACGTTCTCAATATACATCAACAACATAGCTCAAGCAGTAGGAAGCTCTCTCTCATCCATTTATATGCAGATTATAAAGTTTAATACTCAGCTAGCCCTCCCCGGATTTTGTGTTAAACGCCCTACAGCAAATATTTTTTAGTGTCCAACAAGCTTTCTCTGCCCTTAACCTTGTTCGGAACACCTCTAAAACAAAGGTCATGTGGTTTGGTAAGAAGAATGCCTCTCTCCCCACCGGTGTGATTACTACCTCTGAGGGTTTAGAGCTTGAGGTAGTCCGCTCATACAGGTACTTGGGAGTATGGCTAGACGGTACACTCTCCTTCTCTCAGCACATATCAAAGCTGCAGGCTAAGGTTAAATCTAGAAATGTTTTCATCTATCATAATCGCTCCTCTTTCACCCCAGGTGCCAAACTAACCTTGATTCAGAAGACCATCTTACCCATGCCAGATTAGAAACATAATTATTTATAGATCAGCAGGTGCTCTCGGGAAGCTAGATGTTCTTTACCATTCGGGCATCAGATTTGTCCCACTACTGCTCCTTATTGGACACATCACTGCACTCGATACTCTATAAATTGGTCATCTCTGTATACCCGTCGCTTATTTATAAAACCCTCTTAGGCTTCACTCTAATGCACTCCTCATCCTCCACATGCAACACCCGATCTGCCAGTCACATTATGTTAAAGGTCCCCAAAGCACACACATCCCTGGGTCGCTTCTCTTTTCAGTTCGCTGCAGCTAGAGACTGGAACGAGCTGCAAAAAACACTCAAACTGGTCCATTTTGTCTCAATCTCTTCATTCAAAGACTCAATCATGGACACTCTTATTGACAGTTGTGGCTGCTTCGCGTGATGTATTGTTGGCTCTACCTTCTTGCCCTTTGTGCTGTTGTCTGTGCCCAACAATGTTTCTACCATTTTTTGTGCTGCTGCCATGTTGTGTTGCTTCCATGTTGTTGTCATGTTGTGTGGCTACAATGCTGTGTTCTCGTGTGTTGCAGCCATGGTATGTTGTTGTCTTAGGTCTCTTTTTATGTAGTGTTGGTGACTCTTGTCGTGTTGTCTGTTTTGTCCTAGTATTGTTTTTTTCAGAATCCATCCCCACAGGATGCCTTTTGCCTTCTGTTAGGCTGTCAATGTAAATAAAAAATGTGTTCTTAATTGACTTGCCTAGTTAAATAAATACATTTTAAATAAAATTAAAGTTAGCAGCTACTCTTCCTCGGGTCCAGCAACAATAAGGCAGTTATATACAATTTAATATTTTACATGACATTACATTCCATAACACTTTTTTCACAACACATTAAGTGTGTTCCCCCAGGCCACTTCTCTATTATCACATATCTACAATAGAAAAGCCATGTGTACTATGTGTGTGTGTGGGATGCGCGTCTTACAGTACCAGTCAAAAGTTTGGACACGCCTTTATTTTTGCTATTTTCTATATTGTTGAAAAATAGTGAAGACATCAAAACTATTAAATCAAATCAAATGTATTTATATAGCCCTTCGTACATCAGCTGATATCTCAAAGTGCTGTATTAAATAACAAATATGGAATCATGGAGTAACCAATTATTTTTAAACAAATTAAACTATACTTTAAAGTAGCAACCCTTTGCCTTGATGAAAGCTTCGCAAATGCTTGGCATTCTCTCAACCAGGTAGTCACCTGGAATGCATTTCAATTAACAGGTGTGCTTTGTTAATTTGTGGAATTTCTTTCTTTCTTAATGATTTTGAGCAAATTGTTGTTTTGTTTTGTTACAAGGTAGGGGTGGTATACAGAAGATATCCCTATTTGGTAAAATACCAAGTCCATATAATGGCAAGAACAGTTAAAATGAGTGAAGAGAAACGTCAGTCCATCATTACTGTAAGACATGAAGATCAGTCAATCCTGAACATTTCTATTATTCATGTAGATGTGCAAAAATCATCAAGCGCTAAAATGAAACTGCAGTTTGAGGGCTATTTGACCAAGGAGAGTGATGGAGTGCTGCATTAGATGACCTGGCCTCCACAATCACCCGACCTCAACCCAATTGAGATGGTTTGGGACCGCAGAGTGAAGGAAAAGCAGTCAACAAGTGCTCAGCATATGTGGGAACTCCTTCAAGACTGTTGGAAAAGCATTCCAGGTGAAGTTGCTTGAAAGAATGCCAAGAGTGTGCAAAGCTGTCATCAAGGCAAAGGGTGGCTACTTTGAAGAATCTCAAATATAAAATATATTCTGATTCGTTTAACACCTTTTAAGTTATTACCTGATTCCATGTGTTATTTCATAGTTTTGATGCCCTCACTTTTATTCTACAATGTAGAAAATGAAAAGGTTTGTCCAAACTTTTGACTACTATATATGTATGTGTATGTGTGTCTCTTCACAGTCCCCGCTGTTCCATAACATGTACTTTTATAAACAATGTTATCTGATTCTTTTGCTTGCATCAGTTACCTGACATGGAATAGAGTTCCATGTAGCCATGGTTCTATGTACTACTGTGCGCCTCCCATAATCTGTTCTTGACTTGGGGATTGTGAAAAGACACTTTGTGGCATGTCTTGTGGGGTATGCATGGGTGTCCGAGCTGTGTTCTAGTAGTTTAAACAGACACCTCGGTACATTCAGCATGTCAATACTCTATGAGCAAATTGCAGTAAGGCTGAATAATAATTAAATAAACACAATGTTATCCTCCAAGGCGTCTTAAAATGAAAAATCCTATAGCAAATTGATATGACCTTTGTAGAACATCTCCCCCTTATATTTTAAATTATGCTGGGGGAACTAGCTTGGAGATTTGTGTACTCCCCTAGGTTTGGAAGTCTGGTGGAAGACAAATATTAAAGCGGGAGTGCACCAGCAGAAGCAGGAAATCTTGATGTATCCAAACGGCTTTACCCAAGTTAAGTATATCTCAAAGCTTCCACTAAAGTCTTAGAAAAGAGTAATGTCCATTTGACACTATTGGGTGCTAGAAGGGAGCAGATGTGTTGCTCACGAAATAACATGAATGCATACCCTCAGCTAAAAGCTTTTAAAGCAAGTTTCCTCCATTGTGTGTTTACATTACAGTACTTCAAAAAGGTCTATCAGTAAAAATAATGAATTTGAAGTAGGTCTTTTATATTCAACCGGGACTGTTATTTACTTAACTTGGACTTCATTTCACCCTTCAGTGGGTTGTGGTTTTGTTTAGTGTATCTTTCTGCCACATCCAGAACGTTAAAATGAATCCATTGTTTTGCATCCAGAGTAGTTGAAATGTTTGACTCAGAGATCAAATAAAGGTTAAAATGTATCAACAGAATTGCCACTTCTTCCAACTATGACAGTTTGTCAGAGAAAGGTTGTGGTGTGTCTTTGTGTTAGGTGCTACGTGAGCCCATTTTCAAATAGTTTTTTTTGACAGCTGTAACATGCAACACAAACTGGATTTCAGTAGACAAAACACTAATAAACCAGGTGCAATCAGCCAGAGAACTGTATCGTAAGCGTGGGAAATGAACAGAGGAAGCCTTGCTGTTTTTTTATATTCCGACGGTGTGCGAGGAATGTGGATGAATGCTGTTGCAGTTGGGTTCTCTCTACCTTGGTGGGGAGTTGGTGGGATCTGGAGAGTAGGTTCCATCATTAGGCAAATGCATAAGGGAGTAAACACTCATTTCTGATTCTGGGGGTGTCTGTGTGACCCAAGAAGCCAAGCACAGCCGGGAGTGACTCGCAAGCATATTATCTCTTTCATCGCCAGTTGTAGCAGTCCTTGAGCCCGCTGCAGACGCAATAATCAACTTTTAAAAAATATGGAGAGAGACATTGCTGTACCCATGGCAAGTATAAGAAGCAACATGTAAATTCTGAGTTGCGAGGCTGCTGAATCTGTATTCAAGTCAAAACATTGTTCAGAGGGAGCACATTCATGTAAGTAATTGGTTCACGTTGCAGTTATTTAAAAGCAAAAAATTGAGTTAAAGAACAAAGAAATTGTTTTCACTCTAGGGCTAGAATTTAAAACCTCTTCTCTTATCTCAAGGTAACCAGGCAATCAAGAGCGCAGTCTGTTTTTTGGGACCATCTCATGGATCAAAATCGGGAAGTAAAATCCCCATGAAAGTTCCTAATGGTGTTAGAAATGGAAAGCTTCACAAGTGCTCGGGTTTCAAAAAGAAAGAGAAATTGCATTTATACCCAAAGGGCATTCTTTCGCCATCACAAACACATGCTGTATTTGGTATTCTCTCCTCATTTTTTCTCTTAAGGCTTTGAAGTACTGTATAACAGCATTCAAGTAAATTAAAATGGTTAAGGTAATCTTGGTTAACTCGATTAAGTCCTGGGTCCACATGTGTTAAGAGAAGAGATGGAGATGCTAAAACAATGAGTGGAACCAGAATGAGGAGCTCCACCCTCTCTCTGGCAAGTCTATGGGTCGAATGCCCCCTCCCTTAAGTAAATTCAAAAGATGTGAAATTGTGATTTGTCCAAATAACCAATGATTAAAAGTCCAAGCACTGCAACTATTGCTGCTTGTAAGCTATTGGTGCCCATAGTATAAAGAACGATCTACGGTAGCATTTATGTTTACGAGGCTATCCAGGAGATTGTGATTAAGGTAACCACAGGGAAACGGTATAAGGTTTTCAAGAAAATCCCTTTAAAAATATCCACGTTTTAAAAAAGTATCTTATGTAAATCAACTACCATTATGTAATGGTAGCATTTCCTTTCAGTGTTTGGCTAATCAAGATACTTGGTAATTGTCACACCCTGACCATAGTTTGCTTTGTATGTTTGTATGTTTTGTTTGGTCAGGGTGTGATCTGAGTGGGCATTCTATGTTATGTGTCTAGTTTGTCTGTTTCTGTGTTTGGCCTGATATGGTTCTCAATCAGAGGCAGGTGTTAGTCATTGTCTCTGATTGGGAACCATATTTAGGTAGCCTGTTTGGTGTTGGGGTTTGTGGGTGATTGTCGCCTGTGTCAGTTTCACACGGGACTGTTTTGGGTTTACACGGTTGTTGTTTTTGTAGTTTATTCATGTATAGTTTTCTTATTAAAAACAAACATCAATTTCAACCATGCTGCATTTTGGTCCTCCTCTCCTTCGACGGAAGAATCCCGTTACAGTAATGATGTATTCCAGCCACAAATCAGCGATGAGATGTTTAATCATGTCATCGTATGAGTCAATTCCATCGAGAGTTGAGTGACAACTACAGTATGTGTCTATGATAGTGGACAGTGTAGGGTTGTGCAGAGTCGGCTGTTGTAGGAGTTAGGGAATGGAACTCAGCTTCCATCTTTTATTTAACTCATTGTAATGTTCTGTCAAATTAATAAATGCTTTTGGACCTATAACTTCTTGAGTGCTCAACATCACTACCATAATTCCCAAGCAGGCATGGGATTCTGGTGCTACAACATGGTTGTCTAGTGGAAAGAGCTTAATGCAACATCACATCTTTTATAATCGAGAGTTTCTCATTTCAGCCTTATTAAAGTTGAACAGTTCTCAAGTTATCTAATCTAACCATCCAGAACAGTTCTCTAGTTATCTAACCATCCAGAACAGTTATCTAGTTATCTAACCATCCAGAACAGTTATCTAGTTATCTAACCATCCAGAACAGTTATCTAGTTATCTAACCATCCAGAACAGTTATCTAGTTATCTAACCATCCAGAACAGTTATCTAGTTATCTAACCATCCAGAACAGTTATCTAGTTATCTAACCATTCAGAACAGTTATCTAGTTATCTAACCATCCAGAACAGTTATCTAGTTATCTAACCATCCAGAACAGTTATCTAGTTATCTAACCATCCAGAACAGTTATCTAGTTATCTAACCATCCAGAACAGTTATCTAGTTATCTAACCATCCAGAACAGTTATCTAGTTATCTAAACATTCAGAACAGTTCTCTAGTTATCTATTCATCCAAAACAGTTACCTAAAACTAATCATCCAGAATAGTTCTCTTCGGATATTCCCACAATGGGCTTAACTCCCTGGCTTGTAACACCACCCTACAAGGTGCTATGTCATTCATAGTCCCATAATTCCTGCTGAGAAATCATTGCTAACTATACTACATATTTCCACTATTTATAAGCCTATAATTTATGATCTCCCCTCCTTTAAGACTCCCATGAATGGTGATGCCGGTGCATATTATTTGCTCATGAGGTTGTTGTTCTCCTGGAATGCCCAGCCTCACCACATAATTGGCCATGAATAGTTGATGCCTCAAGCTATCCTTCTAAACGGGCAGTGGCTTAGCCCCACTGCTGTGTTAACCAAGCAGTTACTTTACTTTACATTTAGAAAAATATTAGGTTCTTTATAGTTGGGAAAGTCAAAGCGAATTCAGACATGTTTTGGTGTCTTACGGTATCTTGCTGCGTATACATTTTCAACCCTTACCTTACTGTAAGCTACCACCTCTCTGCCCAAAACAACTTTATGCATGATAGGTTTAAATGCAGGGGTCAACTAGCTACAGCGTACAATACCTTCAGCCATGCCTGTGCACAAACTGCCAACATTGAGAGGCTGCTAGGCAGCACTGATGTCTGTAAAGGAGACAGGTGTTGCTTTCCATGGGGTGAGATGGGGACAATTGTTTCTGGCCCTGACTGTCTCTCTTCTGGGACACCTTAACTCACCTCCATGTTCCCTTAAGTGAGGTAGGTGATGGGTTGAGGGAATGTGAGGGTGAGAGGGGGTGGAGGTTTTAGCCTTGGAGGTTTTAGCCTTCAGAATCTTTATGTTCAGTAGGCAACGAGTTATAGCTTGGAGGTGTACATTACAATTTCATTAGGGACTGGTGTTACGATTCAACTCACTCCCTCTCTGTAGACATCTCAGCATTGTACGTGCATCCTAACAGTCAGCGGTGTGTTGCTGATATCATTCATTCTCCCCTCTCCAACTCCAGACACCTGTGGTAGTTAGTAATTGAAGGCTCTGAGATCATTCTCAACTACTTGGTGCATAAAACCAATAGCTACCTTTTTATGACACTGCATCACTTCTCTGAATGCATTGACTTTCTACAATCAATTAATCAGTCAAATGTATTTATAAAGCCCTTTTAAAATCAGCAGATGTCACAAAGTGCTTATAAAGACATCCTAGCCAAAAAAAACAAAGAGCAAGCAATGCAGATGTAGAAACATCGCGGCTAGGAAAAACTCCCTAGATAGGCCGGCACCTAGGAAGAAACCTAGAGAGGAACCAAGCTCTGAGGGGTGGCGAGTCCTCTCCTGCCTGTGCCCAATGGATATTTATAATTGCACATGGACATTAAGGCCAGTTCATTCTTCAAGATGTTCAAATGTTCATAGATGACCAGCAGGGTCAAATAATAATCACAGTGGTAATAGAGGGTTCAACAGGTCAGCACCTCAGGAGTAAATGTCAGTTGGCTCTTAAGGAGTCATCAGGCCAGGTAGTCCTGAGGCTGAGGCACGGTCCTAGGGCTCAGGTCCCCTGGCAAGGCAGTGCAGAGGGAGAGATAATTAAAGGGAGCATAACTAAGATCACACAGGACACCAGAAAAGACAGGAGAAATAGGGCAGATTGACCCTAGCCCCACCGGCACATAGAATATTGTAGCATAGATACTTAGGACTCTGAGACGGGACGGAGGTACCCCCGGACAGGGCCAACCATGCAGAATATAACCCCACCCACTTTCCCAAAGCACAGCTCCCACACCACCACGGGATGTCAACAGACCACCAACTTACTTCCCTGAGACAAGGCAGAGTATAGACCACAAAGAGCTCCCCCACCGCACGAGCCTGAGGGGATGCAAAACTGGACAGGAAGATCACATCACTGACCCAACCCAGTGGAGAGAGGGAAGACAGCCAGGCTGAAACAGCAAGGGTGATTCGTCATTCCAGTGCCTTGCAATTTACCTTCGCACCCATGGCCCAGACCACACTCAATCATAGGACCTCCTGAAGTGAAAAGTTTTCAGTAAAGACTTAAAGGTCGAGACCAAGTCTGCATCTCTCACATAGATAGGCAGACCAATCCATAACATGGAGCTTTATAAAATATAGACCTGCCTCCAGCTGTTTGCTTAGAAAATCTAGGAATAACAAGGATTCCTGCGTCTTGTGACCGTAGGGTACTTGTAGGTACATCATGTATGGCAAGATGAAATCGGAGAGATAGGTAGGAGCATGTCCATGTAATGCTTTGTAGGTTATCAGTAAAACCTTAAAATCAGCACTAGCCTTAAGAGGAAGCCAGTGTTAAGAAGCTAGCTCTGGAGTAATATGATTGAATTTTGGGGTTATAGTCAAGATTCTAGCAGCTTTATTTAGCACTAGCTGAAGTTTATTTAGTGCTTTATCCATGTAACCGGAGAGTAAACCACTGCAGTAGTCTAATCTTGAAGTGACAAACGCATGGATTAGGTTTTCTGCATCATTTTCAGACAAAAATACTTTTGTAATGATATGAAGATTGGAAAAAGTGTGCTCTTGAAATATTTGTGATATGTTCATCAAAAGAGATCAGGGTCCAGAGTAACGCTGAGGTCCTTCAGTTTTCTTGAGACGACCCAAACAACCATCGAGATGAATTGTCAGATCAAACAACAGATCTCTTTGTTTCTTGGGACCTAGAACTAGCTTCTCTGTTTTGTCTGAGTTTAAAGGTAAAACATTGTCCCCCATCCACTTCCTGAAACACAGGCTTCCAGGGTAGGTAATTTTGGGTCTTCACCGTGTTTCATCGAAATGTATAGCTGTGTGTCAACTACATAGCAGTGAAAGTTGACATTGGGTTTCTGAATGACAGCACCAACAGGTAGAATATATAGTGAAAACAATAGTGGTCCTAAAATGGATCCTTGAGGAACACCAAAACTTACCATATATTTTTCGGAGGACAAACCATCCACAGAGACGAACTGATATCTTTCTGACAGATAATATCTAAATCAGGCAAAAACTTGTCCGTGTACACCAATTGGGGTTTCCAATCCCTCCAAAAGAATGTGGCGATCAATGGTGTCAAAAGCGGCATTTAAGGCCTAGAAGCTTGAGGACAGACGCCATTAATATTTAATTTACCACCTTCACATGTGCGGCCTCAGTACTATGATGGGGTCTAAAACCAGACTGAAACATTTTGTATACATTATTGGTCTTCAGGAAGGCTTTTTCTAAAAAGTTTCGATATAGACCCATTTTTAGGTTTTAACTTTTTCCAGCTCAAGGTTTGACTTTTTTCAGGAGAGGCTATATTACCACCACTTTTAGTGTGTTTGGTACACCTCCAGAGGATAGGGAGCCATTTATTATGTTCAACATAGGAGGACCAAGCACAGGAAGTAGCTCTTTAAGTAGTTTAGTTGGAATGAGGTCCAGTAGGCAGCTGGAAGGTTTAGATGTCATGACTATTTTCGTGAACATGTCGAGAAATACAGGATTAAAAAAAGTGTCTCCATTGATCCGAGGTCCTGACAGTTCCGTGCTGACTCAGGACAACTGAGTTTGGAGAAATAGGCATGTACAAAGAGTCCAAAATTTGCTACGTAATGATCATTAACATTTAATCGAAGAAGTTCATGAGGTTCCTCATTTGGGGAATGCTACTTTCAACAGTATAAAAAATACATTTGGGATTTGGCATTTTGTCTCCTCAATCAGGTTGGAAAAGTAGGCTAATCGAGCAGCAGTGAGGGCTTTCAATATTGCACGGTCCTGTCTTTCCAAGCTAGTCGGATGTCCAATTTGGTGGAGCACCATGTCCGTTCCAATTTTCTGGAAGCTTGCTTCAAGGCTCTTCTGTAAACCGGGGAGCTAGTTTCCTGTGACAAATGTTTTTTGTTTTTAGCAGTGCGACTGCATCCAGGGCAGGGCTCTCCAACCATGTTCCTAGAGAGCTACCCTACTGTAGATCTTCAATCCAATATCAAGGTTGTGCACTACTGGTGGAGAAGTCAGGTGCAGGAGAGCAGAGAGTTGTGAACAGGCACACAATTTATTTAGGCAGAGGCAATCAAACAGACAGACGCCACTGCGTCAAAACCTCCAGCCAAAGGTAAAAAGTGCAAGGCGCGAAACAGTGGGGGGGGACAGAGGAATAATACATGCAGTGTGATTAGGGAATGTAACCCAGGTGTGCAGGGAAAAAGACAAAACAAATGGAACAATGGAAAAATGGAGCGGCGAAGGCTAGAAAGCCGGTGACATCGACCGCTGTACACCGCACGAACAAAGAGAGGAGCCGACTTCGGTGGAAGTCGTGACATCCAACCTCAGCTGTAACTAACCAGATTCAAATTATCACCCATTAATTATTGGAATCAGGTGCGCTGGATTAGGGTTGGAGCAAAAACCTACAGGACGGTAGTTCTCCAGGAACAGGAAAACATGTTATTTCCATAGGTTAAGTTTAGATCATTGGTTAGGTGGTTAACTGATTTTTGTACTCTGGCCTCCTTGGGTAGGTGGAGGGAGTCGGGAAGGGTATCTAGGAGTCTTTGTGTTGTCAGAGAATTTATAGCTTGGCGTTTGACAATCCTTGGTTGGTGTCTGAGCAAATTATTTGTTGTGATTGCAAATGTTATAAGACGGTGGCCCGATAGTCCAGGGTTATGATGAAAAACATTTAGATCCACTATCTATTCCACTGGATAAAACTAGATTCAGGGTATGATTATGGCAATACGTAGGTCCCGAAGCATGTTAGACAAAACCCACTGAGTCTATAATGGCTTCGAAAGCCTTTTGGTGTGGGTCTGCGGACTTCTCCATGTGAATATTGAAGTCACAAAATGATAATGTTATCTGCCATAACTAGAAGGACTGATAAGAATTTAGGGAACTCGGTAAGGAACGCGGTATACAGCCCAGGAGGCCTGTAAACAGTAGCTATAAAATGTTACTGAAAAAGCTACATATTTCTTGACGAGAAGCTCAAAATATTTTTTCTCGTAAATTTACATTTGCTGTCATAAATGTTAGCAACACCTCCGCCTTTGTGGGATGTGCGGAGAACATAGTCACCAGGAGAAGAAGCCTTATTTAACGTAGTAAATTCATCAGGCTTGAGCCATGTTTCAGTCAGGCCAATCACATCAAGGTTATGATTGGTTTCCTGTTAGCGTCCCACCTCTACTGCTCTTATGAAGTTGTAGGTTTACTTTTCTGATTTACTTGTAACATCCCTGGGCTCAAAAGGCTTATTTACAGCCTGGTAAAGCTGTGTAACCTAATACTGTACAGCCTACTGTATACAGGCACCTATAGCCTAGCATAGCATAGCAACATAATTGTGTGGGCATGCATTCTCATGACAGACCCTGTGCAGGTAGGGAGACGCACCATCACGCTGAGCAAAATGTGAGGGGGTATTTTTCTGCCCATCCCCACGCATCCTGAGTATTGCAGTGATTAGTAGTTGCAAGGCTCATTAATCATAAAGGCCAATCGGACAAAGAGGATCACACTGCACACAGGGGCACGGTGGCTGCCGAGGGGTTCAACTTTGCGATGATAACAGCCACGATGAGAGGAGGGGCTGCGGGAAGTAGATTATCAGTACAAGCGAGGTCAGGGCATGAGAGTATAGAGTATAATTAATGCCCTAGGAGGTAAACCTATGACATGCTTCTTCTGTGCTAACCAGCACAGTCCGATACAAGTATAAAGGACAGAGGAGAGAAAAAAAGTTAACTGAACTGAGAAAGGGGGAAAAAAATCTATGAGGAGCTAGGAAACGGTTTTCTCCCCTTTTCTGGGCTTAGTATTGCTCCGTCTCATCTTATTAGAAAGCTAATGCAACTGTCTGTTCTAATACTGGAGAGCAGCTTTTACAATTTTTCTTTCTCCCTCACACCCTTTTCTATTCACCACTAATCTGTGCTGTGCCAGCAGATGATAAGACTGGGCACGTTCGTCGCTTCCTGTCCGTGGTTTAGCCGGGCTTTGTGAGAGCTTCAGTTGTACAATCATTTGTTTCAAGAACTTTGGAGTAGAATAAGAGAGAAAAAGTTTCCAGGTGTATTTTACGTTGAATTCTGGTGTAATTCTTATGGTTTTGGGTTGATTTTTGCTTTCCAAAAACCTGAAAGAATGAAAAGTACATCCCTTTTGTTTTACATACATAGAAAACTCAGTCTTAGGGCCTTTGAAGTACACAGAGTGGTGGAGCTTATGGAGGTATTGTTGCTGAAGAGAGGGATGAATTATGGAATGAATTGAAATCTACACGATTAACTTCTACTGGTTTAGCTATTGTAAGGATAAAGCTCGTGTTACTGGACCTTGAATGCAAACTAAGAACCCCCAGGCAAAATGGGAAGGACTCAAGCTCGACTCCTATAGGGAATTCTTAATGAGTACTAGTAAAACTATTATAATAGTACAATATATCTTAAACTTATATGGAAACACAATTAAAGACTCATAATTAATTCTCAATGGATTACATTTAATAGTCTCTGTAGACACTAGTAGCTCACAGTTATACTTCGCACACATTTTGATGACAGGTGGTGAAAGACGATAGGGCTCATGATAAGTTACAGCCCCCACTGGTATCTGCAAAATCCTTTGCTCCTGGAAGTCTGCACGGGTTTAATTCACTCTTGAAGAATCTTTCCGGCAATAGAACAGTGTAAATCATGTACAGACTTTGCTAGGGATGAAGGTGTTTGGCGTAAACGGGAAAGAGAGACAAGATATTTTATTATTCTTAATGAATATTTGATACCTCTCCAAAATTAAACATGCAATCTCTCTATCCAAGCTTAAATGATACACCATTTACGAGTTGTGGTGAGAAGTAGTTTTAAGGACTTGACATTTCCAGATGGGTATTTAAATACTTACATTGCTTTGTGGATTTGTCAGACTAGGGGATCTCTACTTATTGCATGAAGTCAGTCTTTTGCAATATAGACTGATTCGCAGTGGATTTTGGCATGCCATGCATTTTGTCAAGTGTACAGTGTTGGCAGCCAACTTGTCTGTATTGATGTTGTATTGATGTTGTATTGTTTGAGAAATTAAGTTGATTTGGCTGACAACACAACTGATGCAATGCCTGTTGTGGAATGAAGACTTTTCATGTTAAGGTACAGACTCCAACTCATGGGCCCCGTTTTTCTAAAGTTATCTATCTGGATTTCACCTATAGGATATAATTAAATTCATAGAAATATAATGAATAGAACGGACAAATAATTGACATGAATGGGACGGCTATTCTGTTCATTATATTTCTACGCATCAGCGCTCCCAAGGCACTGCATCTCAGTGTAAGAGGTGTCACGGCAGTCCCTGATTCGAATCCAGGCTGCATCACATCCGGCCGTGATTGGGAGTCCCATAGGCGGTGCACAATTGGCCCAGCGTCGTCCGGGTTTGGCCGGGGTAGGCCGTCATTGTAAATAAGAATGTTTTCTTAACTGACTTGCCTAGTTAAAAAAAGGTTACATTAAAGAAATATCCTCTCCGATAGCCAAAATCCGGATAGTTAACTTTTGAAAAACGGGGCCCTGAGGATTGAGGAAGTCCTGGACATTGTATATTTATTTACCTTTGGAAAGTATAATCCTTGGACAAACTCTGCAAGGATAAAACATGACTGGGGTCTTGTTGTCTTGTCAGCAGAAGGGGTTATATTGCATTTCTAAATAGCGTAGCTATTCGAATGAATCTGGCACTTTTTCCAACTTTGTGAAACATGGTACTTGTTCTGAGACCACAACAAGGTGTTGGTTTCTCAAAGAGGGAGCAACACAGGATCCAAGAGCCTACAGTAGTGCACCATTGGAATAACAGTGTTGTTTTAAACCACATGGAACATGGAACATCCCTCAGTGTTTCTCTGCATGTTTAAGGCAACAGAGACTGATACTGTTGAAGTCATTCTTCTAGAGGTTTCCCAGTTGGAAATTGGAAAGTCTACACATGCATTGACGCAATCGGAATGCAATATGGATGAATGGCATGGGAAGAATAATTTGAATTAGCACCTCTCCCAAATGAAAACCGTAGTCTAACATTTATGAGAGCTTTTTGCTATTTATTGAGCTCATAGGGATAATGTAGTTAGCGTTGTCATCTGCACATCATCATGCCGACTCTACCCCTGGTGGCATGATTCAACTTTCAGGGAGTCACCAGATTTTCTGACACTGGGAGATTAGATTGATCTTGGTCAATCCCTCAGGCAGGGACTACACTCCACCTATGTAACTTTATGCTCATAGAACGATATCACTCACAATGTAGCCATTGGTGATTCCAAATCTCTCTCAGACCCAGGCAGAGCTAATGCTGCAGTGACTGCTTCCAATTCATGTCATCTACATATGAGGTTTAGGATTGTGCTTTTGTAGAGGGCTTTCATACATGCTGTAAAGGCACAGAGATGAAGATTTAGGCTAGATGGGGCTGAGGTTGAAGCTAAATTTGGATTCATAGTAACAAATGGGATGAAACCCAAAATGTTAAAACAGTTAATGAACGACTTAACTCTGAGATTAAATATAGGAATACTTTAAATGAAAATCACAAAGTGGACATAAAACCCTCCACATTAATTGGCTAACACTTCTGAACTTCTCTTTAGGATCAGAATGTCCAATTTGGCATGTTTTTGAAAGCTTCCCGTGTTGTGTTCAAGGGTTTAGAAAACGCTGAATCCCACGCTTTTAAATCAATATCAGAGGAACTGCACGTGCTCGGATTTCAAGCCTTTTGATTTCAGCTGGCACAAAGTTGAACTCCTCATCTGGGAAACATGAAGCACTATCCATCTTCTCCTAAAGCTGCTTGGAGAGGTTAAGGTTATGGAGCTGTGGAGAGGCTTGAAGGAATATTCAAGATTTTATGGCTCTGCTCCAAGACATAGTGAGTGTTTCCCTCTATTACCACCAGGAGGATATCAACACTTGTCTGGTAAATCTATACTATTGCAAAAAACAGGTTTGGCCACTACACAGACAAGATTGTAAAGGTTAAGGAAAGCGCAGGATTCAAACCATTCACACCTGTCCATTCACACCTGTCCAAATGCCAGAGATATAGTTCATGCAGTGGTGGGAAAAGTACCCAATTGTCATACTTGAGTAAAAAAATAAAGATACCTTCAAATAAAATTACTCAAGTAAAAGTCACCCAGTAAAATACTTCTTGAGTAAAAGTCCACAAGTATTTGGTTTTGACCGTACTGGTCTCGCGTTAAATTACATGCAACTTATAAAGGCTTCATAAAGCCTTGATAATTCCTTCATAAGCACTACAAAAGTGTCACAAAGCATCTATAACTATGTCATGCTTCATGAAGGGTTCATAGATGTGGCATAACTGTGTGACATAATCACCAATGTCAGATGTGACATAACCCACTATGTCAAATATGATATAAACAAGTGCTTTATAAAAGTTGACATGTTGTGCTGAAGGATGACATACTCTCTAAAATGAAGTCATGTTGGTCACATTACATTTAATTTCAGGACACTTCTGCCCAGATGTGCGGAATGTCTGGTGGATCAACTCATCAAACTGGGCCTTCATTAGTTAGGATTATTTTAAGAAGATACATTGTGGAAATGGGCATGGCTTAGACACAATTATTCCTTTTTGAACGTTAACTAGTGATGATGGGCCCAGTCAGTTCTTTGACAAACTCAGCCACTGCCCCGCTGAAAGACCAGCCACAAACTGTTGGCACCATTGTCACCGGGTTGTAATCAAGCCCTGGTCTCCAGCATGGGAACAGAAGAGGAATACCTGGTGAGGTCGTCTCAGGTTGGACTACTCCAAATCATCTTGATTCTGACACACACAAACACAAGCTTTGCAGGTCTATCAACCCATTTAAGTATCTCTCACACCCTACCAGTAACCTGTGGATCATTGGAGAACCTTCAGAAATCAGCAGAACCTTCACCTATTTATTGACACTATGTAGTATCCTGTAACATTTAGTTGGAAGTGAGACACTCTCGGTCATTCATAACACATCCCTAAAGACTCAATATTGCATGGCGCTGTAATTCATTTAAAGTCAGACACATTTGGTCATTAACACTTACAGTACCAGTCAAAAGTTTGGACACCTACTCATTGCAGTGGTTTTTCTTTATTTTTAATATTTTTCCATATTGTAGAATAATAGTAAAGACATCAAAACTATTAAATAACATATGGAATCATGTAGTAACCCAAAAAGTATTAAACACATTTTTGGTGGAGTAGGAATAATGGTCTGGGGCTGTTTTTCATGGGTCGGGCTCCAGTGAAGGGAAATCTTAAGGCTACAGCATACAATGGCATTCTAGACGATTCTCTGCTTTCAACACTGTGGCAACAATTTGGGGAAGGCCCTTTCCTGTTTCAGCATGACAAAGCGAGGTCCATACACAAATAGTTTGTTGAGATCGGTGTGGAAGAACTTGACTGGCCTGTACAACCCCATCGAAGACCTTTGGGATGAATTGGAACGCCGACTACGAGCCCGGTATAATCGCCCATAATCGCCTTTCCAGAAGAGTGGAGGCTGTTATAGCAGCAAAGAGGGGACCAACTCCATATCAATGCCCATGATTTTGAAATGAGATGTTTGACGAGCACGTGTGCACATACTTTTAGTCATGTATTCTGTGGTGTCATTTCATGGGGCTCCGAATAATACGGAGTGTTGCTGGCCTTTCACTCCACCCATTCCATTGGTGGCCACAATGCAAATCACTGCATATTGTCACGCCTTGGTCTTAGTATTTTGTGTTTTCGTTATATATTTGGTCAGGCCAGGGTGTGACATGGGTTTATTTTGTTGTGTTTCGTATTGGGGTTTTGTAGGCATTGGGATTGCGGCTGAGTAGGGGTGTCTAGCATAGGCTTGGCTGCCTGAGGCGGTTCTCAATCAGAGTCAGGTGATTCTCGTTGTCTCTGATTGGGAACCATATTTAGGTACCCTAGGTTTCACTGTGTGTTTTGTGGGTGATTGTTCCTGTCTCTGTGTTTGTAGTCACAAGATAGGCTGTATAGGTTTTCGCGTTTCGTTTGTTGTTTTGTATATATTTAGTTGTTTCTTGTATCGTTTATTTTCATTAAAGAACATGAGTAACCACCACGCCGCATTTTGGTCCGACTCTCTTTCCACAGACGAACGCCGTTACACATATGGAATACATAATCATCACATGTGCACTTACTGTTCTACAGAAGACCAGCTAACCAAACAACAGTGCAGGGCATATGGTACAGAAATGAACATTCAATTATCTGGCAACAGCTCTGGTGGACGCTCCCTCAAAACTTTAGACATCTGTGGCCTTGTGATGTGTGACAAAACTGCACATTTTAGAGTGTCCTTTTGTCCCCAGCACAAGGTGCACCTGTAATGATCATGCTGTTTAAGCAGCTTCTTGATATGCCACACATCTCGGCCAAGGGATGTAAACAAATGTGCCCAACATTTGAGATAAATAAGCTTTTTGTGCATATGGAACATTTATTTCTGTGATCTTGTTTCGGCTCTTAAAATATGGGACCAACACTTTACATGTTGCTTCAAATTTGTTCATTGTAGTAAAATAAATTATAGATACCCCCCAAAACTACTTAAGTAATACTTTCAAGTATTTTTACTTAAGTACTTTACACCACTGGGTCCATGTCGCTGGAGGTCGTCCAGCAACATGGCTGCCCCCACCACCCGTCAGTTGCTCAGCTGCTGTTGGTACGTTTGTTTGTCGGTAGTATTTTGGCAGTCATTCCTCATCGTCCTTTGGCATAAACGTCTGTGGCACCCAGCCCATGGTCCAGTCCATTGCAGGCCACAGAGAGGAAAACATGCATGAGCAGTGAGCCATTCTGAGCAGACGTGTTGAAACATCACTCATGTATGGTCCCTCTCTGGTTGCAAGGTCATCGGCAGTGGTGTGTGACGTGGTCTTCCTCCTCCAGCAGCAGTCCAGTAGTGAGCTGGGAGTTTCATTATAAGAGGCTTATTAGACAATCAGGCCCAGGTGTGGCAGATCTGGGCCAACTCCCTTCTCCAAGAAGACCAGCCAAGGGGGAGGAATTTACAACAAATCAATTAGGAAGCACAAGCTTGAGAAGCACAGTAACCCATAGAACATCATGTCAAAGAGTGGAGGCTGGTGGGAGGAGCTATAAGAGAATGTGTTCATTGTAATAGCTGGAATGGAAAAAAAGGAACAGAGCCAAACATGTCGTTTCCATATGCTTGACGTGTTTAATACTGTTCCATTTATTCCATTCCAGCCATTACAATGACCCTGTCCTCCCATAGCTCCTCCCACCAGCCGCCACTGATGTCAAAGTATAGTGTATGATACAAACTATCTTCCATATAAAGTCACTGCAAACTCTCAACACATTAAATACACTCAAAAAGGGCTGGTCTCCAATTTGGGGAAAATAAAAGGGAGGGCAATATTTGACACTCATATCACCCAGAAGGAATGTTATGACTTGATGCTGATACAAGCTGCTGATAGCCATCCTTCAAGTTAAAAGGATACACTTTCCAATCACACCTAAAAAGCTTACTTCCACGTTACTGTTGAGGTGAAAGTGCAAGTGTGGCGCTTCTTTATGAGAACATATGAAAACTGGAGAGCAGCAGAACAGAGCAAAATGCCTTGCAGGGTCTTAGCGTGCAACTAGCACGAAGCACTATTTATCAGGCTTCTCTTCTAGCCGCCCACATGTCTACCTCATATAACCTTGAGTGGGTGGACTACATTTTCTGTTCCATCATAACTATGGAGCTAGCAACCTTCTCAAGATAGGCAATTAGGAGGGAAGTGTTAAAGGGATGGGGGATCATTAATAGTTAGACTGAATGATGTTATCAAAGAGGCAAAAATGTATTATTTGAGGGATGGTACATATTCAATAACGGATTCATATGAAGGCTGAGGGGATATGTGCCAAGGCCTAAAATGACTGTGAAGATATGCATGCTGAATCAGCAACACACTAGCTGTGTCCCTGGGGCCAATGTCCTTACTTACCAATGTATGATTGGAACAACCTCAATGGGAATTGACTTGATGTGCCAAACGGGTTGAAATGTGAACGCAGCTCTTTTAGGCAGAGCCTGTGGAATAATGTACTGTGCATGACAAGGAGAACCCATTCTGAAATGTCTGAAAGTAACTCTAAGCGGAAATGATTGACTGTATTTAGTTTAGAGGATGTGTCAGACTGGACCCCTAACTCAGACATTTGCTATACATTTTTTGTGCCTCCATTAAGTATGTTGTGTTACACTACATTAAAAACGGAATAATAGTCTGGATACATAAAGATGTACTCCGTTAAGCACAACAAATTAGTAACATATGGCACAAATGGTCTTTGTAAACGTACCACAAGAGTTGGATGACGTAGTACACAATTGGATGCCATAGAACACAAAAAAATGGGGACCCGTTTTGGCTCATGAGCACCACTTTCAAAACTACTGGCTGAAATTATACAAAGGTTTGAGAGTGCATCGTTGACAAACTAAAGTAGGGAGGTTGGTCCGGGAGGATGAGTGGGCCTATACCACATCCATCTAGTAATTCAAAGGCTGTGCGTTTGAGTCACGTCGGGGATAACTGTAGCATTTTAGCTAACCATTTTCCTAAACTTAACCTAATTCTCAGAACCTTTTGCATTAAACCTCCTAACCTTTGTCAGTTCTCCTAACCAGCAACGTACATTTTCCTACGACACAACAAGCAGCCTAGTCTCAAAAAAGTGTCACGCTCATCGCACGAAGGAGACCAAGGTGCAGCGTCGTATGCGTACATTCTTCAATTATTAAAGAAAGAACACTGAACAAACTAACAAAACAATAAAACGAACGAAACGTGACGCTATACGAATAGTGCAGACAGGCAACTAAACATAGAATAAGATCCCACAAACACCAAAGGGAAATGGCTACCTAAATATGATCCCCAATCAGAGACAATGATAAACAGCTGCCTCTGATTGGGATCCATATCAGACCACCATAAACATACAAATCACATAGACCTACAAAAACCCTAGACAATACAAAACCTCTAGACAATACAAAAACTAGCATACGCACCCTAGTCACACCGTGACCTAACCAAAATATAAAGAAAACAGAGATATCTCCGGTCAGTGTGTGACAGAAAGACATACAATACTGTGTCTTCGAAGACGTATGATAACTTATGTCATCCATTTCCTACGATATTGTACAACCACTATTCCATTTGTATGTAACGTAATGTAACATAACATATCATACAAAATGGAGGTAGTTAAATGTTAAAATGCTACGAATTGCACTGAGGCCAGGTTGGATGTGTGGGTAACTACCCTGAGCCACACTCGCATGCAATAGGCAAAGTAAAATCTAAGTAACTTCATGTCTTACAAGGCCCAGGATGGATCAATAGCTATTGATCAGTCCTGGTTGGCAGGCATTGGACTTCTTCTGAAGAGGTTTTTGACCACATGGTGTATGTAAGGTAAAAAAAATGCTTTGGAAAAGCCAGCGTAGGTATGGATAAAAATAAGTCAGCCTAAGATACAAATTTCAAATGTCTACTTTAAGTGTTTTTCCCAGAATAATTCAGTTACTCCAACTTCTATGATTTCCTGGTTATCAATGTATTTCTCTTTTGTCTGTGTGATTGTATGGTAGTCATTCAGGTCTTGTCAAATGTTAAACCTACATTAAAAATTGTATTTAATGCTTTATAAATGCACTGATGTCACTTTAATAATGTTTGCATACTGTTTTATCCACTTCACATGTATATACTTTATTCTAGTCAAGGCTCATCCTATATAACTACTGCTGTACACACCTTTTATATTCATATACTGTCCATAATGTCTATACACACCATCATATACAGATATATTTATATTCAGGACTCTGACATTTTAATATTTCTATATTTCTTAATTCCTTTATTTTTTGGAGGGGGGAGGTTGCATACTGTTTTGTATTGTAAGGTATTGTTTCGCTACACATGCAATTTGATTTGATTGAATGCTTATAGAAGTTTCTATGCAATCAATCTACCTCGCATACACCCCCCCACCCCATCAGCCCTTGAATCATCTTTATAATACAGTTGAGAAATATAACAGAATGTCCCCATGTGTTAGTGGACCGTACCACCTAATCATCACCCTTATGTGATTCTTGGCCATGAGTGTTATGGCCCAGGGAATGGTGCCCAATCAATCAAAAAGGGCTGGGAATTCCTCGGAGCTGACAGGTGCAAACAGCCTTTCAGTCTGTGGAGGCTCCCCAGTGGACCTGATCTCCAGTCGCCACTACACTCCAGTGCACGCTGTCTCCCAGCCCATCTCTCTGTGGAGTCCTGCTCCAAGATGAGAGGAGGAAGGTGCTAACCTAGTGGTAAGGTTGGCCACCCTTCCCTCATCACTCGCAAACAGGACATCACCATCGAAATCCCCCAAGTGTGTAATAGTGGGAGCTTCTTTGAAGCAATACTCAAAAGTCTCCAGCTTAAAAACAAAATGGAAATGGGGACACATTGGCACACACTGCCGCGCTGCTGTGGGAAGGTGGAGCCAATCGTTCACGGTCCAGGCACATGTTTCACCCAGGAGTCTAATTTAGATTTTCTTCGAAGACCCTGAGCTAGGTTGCAGTCACAGTGGTATCTATTGCTTTGCCATAATAATGCTCAGTGGTGGCCAGGTAGAATACTCTAGTCACATTGGCACAAAAAGAGTGATGTAGTATCATGAAAAAGGCTTTGGACATATCTGTGCATATCAATCTTCGAGATTCAATCTGTGAGGCTGGTGGTCTCGGATAGGAAGACCGGGAAACCTCTTAACTGCATTACTTATCGCTATATCAATGTTTAATGGTCATGAAAGCCATTTTACAGTCTTACGCATTGTCTTTGTATGCCATTACCTGGTCTCAATGAGACCCCCTAGAGCTAAATGTTACATAGAAAAACATTAAAGGAGACATTAGACAGTCTCAGTTTGTCAGGCCCTTTCATTCATTTCCTATTTTTCTTAATTTCCTTCTCCCACTCATGAGGCGGGAGTGTATGTACAGTCAGGTCCCAAATGATTGGCACTGTTGAAAAACAGTAAGCAAAAAAGACAGTATAAAATAAATAATACAAATACTGAGATATATTGTCTACTAAAAAGAAGGGGAAATTATTTTATTTGATACTAATACAATTGCTCAGAGAAAGATTTTGTTTAACAAGTAATTGTTTTTCCCAAAATTGGGGTTAAAAGTATTGACACCCATGTTTTCAATACCTTTCAACACCTCTCCTTGCGAGGAGGTACTGTGGGTACTGTGGGTACTCTCCTTGCGAGGAGGTAAATAGGTACTGTGCCTATTTTGAAAATGTTTTATGAGATTGGAGAATACATTGGGAGGGATCTTAGACTATTCCTCTTTACATAATTTTTCTAGATCCTTGATAGGTTTTAAATGGGGTTCAAGTCTGGAGACTGAGATGGCCATTGCAACATTTACATTTTGTGGTAAGTTAACAATTTCTTTGTGGATGTTGATGTGCTTGGGGTTATTGTCTTGTTGGAAGATCCACTTGTGGCTAAGTTTTAGCCTCCTGGCAGTGGCAACCATGTTTTTGCCTAAAATGTTCTGGTCCTGGCTAAAGTTCATGATGCCTTTGACCGTAACAAGGGCCCAAGGACCAGTGGATGCAAAATAGTCCCATAACCTCAAAGATCCACCACCATATTTTACAGTAGGTATGGGGATCTTTTCTGCTTTAATGCATCCTTATTTCAATGCCAGACCCACCACTGGTGTGCTTGGCCAAAGAGCTCTATATACATGTCATCCAACATATGTAAATGTCTGGAGTTTTCTAAATGGCATTGGCACTTGGATATGATTCAGTGCTATGGTCAGATGACATGAAAATAGAGCTCTTTTGCCATGCACTCCAATGGTGTAGGTATTCAAGTTGGTATTCAAGAGTATGCTGTTGCCATCAGTTTATTGTGGAGGAATGGTGTTGCACACCTCCAATAGAGTTCCAGACACTTGTATAATCTATGCCCAGGTGTACTGAAGCTGTTCTGGCTTGTGGTGGCCCAATGCTCTATTAAGACGCTTTATGTTGGTGTTTCCTTTATTTTGACAGTTTCCTACATGTACTGTATATGGCACAGCAGCTGAATGTAATTTTTAGATTGACCATTTATAACAAGATGTGCTTGGAAAGGTAGATCTCTATTCACTCTGTGTACACTTGAATAGGGTGTGAAGGAATTTAAATTCAGACAATGTTATGCACTAGGCTGTATGATAAAAACCCTGAAGCCTTGAGTGAATACATGAGGCAAATATGTATGCACTAAATCATTTATCCTTAGCCCATGCTGCAATATCCTGGAATATGATTAAATGATTTCCTCTTTCAGAGGTGTAACAGTATTGCTTCCGTCCCTCTCCTCGCCCCTACCTTGGCTCGAACCAGGGACCCTCTCTGCACACATCGACAACAGCCACACTCGAAGCATTGTTACCCATCGCTCCACAAAAGCCACGGCCATTGCAGAGCAAGGGGAACAACTATTTCAAGGTCTCAGAGCGAGTGACGTCAACGATTGAAATGCTATTAGTGCGCACCCCGCTAAATAGCTAGCCATTTCACATCGGTTACAGAGGCAGCTGCTATTCAATCTTGCATACTTTTTTTTTACATTGCTTTCTTGGAAGCAAATATCTTTGTACACTTTTCTTTTACACATACTGTAGATGTTTCCGTTGTTCCCTCAGTATAGTCACCTAAATACCATTTATCTGAACACGCAGTACAGCATATAATAACAGATGGCATGTAAACATTCCCCCCCTCACAAGCTAAAACTAAAATGGCTTCAAATTCCATATGATTTATTTCCTAATAATATTATAGCTGACTGTGAAATTACCAAGTGGATCTGCATGACTATGTGCTAGGACTGAGTTGCCATTGAGAGGGCAGCGGTGTGCATTTTGAATGACTACACTAGACTGACAACTATGTGCCATCTGCAGATCACATGAATTAGACTGTGGTTCATTTGATATGAGCACTGAATCAACATTGTAAGTGGTTTTACTGAGTGGGATGTGTTCAGTTCAGGGTGGATGAATTATACATAAAGGAAGACTTCTAAAAGCAGCGTTGGTAGTAGTAGAGTAGTTCACTGGAAACTGTCATTTGGTTTATGTGACTGGAAACCTAGTGCTAACTACTGTAACAGCCTTCCCATTTACAAATGTAGTACCCTAGTACGCTGTACAAGTCTACACTAGTAACAGCCTTGTATCTCTAGAAATGGTTTGGCTCAATTTTGCAGACATATTGTAGTTTAAGGAAATGTACAGATATCCTTTAGGTTTGCATTTACTGAGTGGAATTGGTATCAACAACAAACTGATTTCTCACTACCAGAGTAAAGCAGTTCTTGAAATTCAGGAAAGAGAGCAGTGGCAATTTTCAAAAGCGTTCTAGACCTGCTTTATTTGTTCATGTGAAGCCTTAGGCAAGTCTCACCTTGACATATAGGACTGCTTTTGGCACAACTATGAGATAACATATTCTGCAGGAAAATCTATAAATACACAGATAGACCTGTCGGTCTGTGGACTCAGCTCGGGTCGAGCTGTCTGACTGTGTTTCTGGTGTGGAGAGAGAGAAAACACAACGCCCCGGGCTGATAAGGACTGGCACTGATATGGTGGCAAAGCTAATTAGCAAAAGAAGAAGCTAATCTACCAGGGAACACTAGGTGAACAACCCCAGTGGAGCTGCCTGACATGGGGCTGCCATCGATAGCTGATAGTCGAGCCGAGTTCAAGTGATTTTTTTTGTGGGAAATAAAGTGTATTTTCTCAGACCGCCATCTGGCTCCGAGACAAATGTGTATAGCAGTGCCAGTTTCACTTTGGATCCAATTCTTGGAGGTCTCTTTGATGCAAATTGTACGTGCATACAGTGCACTACTTTAACCAGCTGCACACTAACTCTTTCCTCCATTGTGTTGCACATGTACAAAATTAGACTGTAGAACAGTAATGAATTATTATTACAGTATGTCAATTGTTACTGCATTTCTCTCTTAGCTGGCTGTTGTTCCGTGTCAAGTCCAGCTATTCGGCTAATTTGGACTGTGGCTGGAGCACTGTGGGGCAGCTGCAGCTCGATGCCTCCTGGCAGTTATATTTTTTAGAAAGTGCTCATTAAATCCACAAACCAATTTGTTTGGGGGAGAGGAGGGGCAGGCTGAAGGAGCAACACACACACAATGGATCCAGTTTCTCGGGTGGCCCCCTCAGCAACCCCCAATGAGATGCCACTTGTGGCACAGTGCCAGTGTCCGCTCAAAGCTGGTCTTTCATTGGCTCATACGCATAAAAGGAGGATTTGTTTTTGCTAGAAAGATACTCTTCTCATTTCCTCCACACCGTGTTTGCATATTATGGACTGTGTAGCGTACGTGGGATGAATTATAACCTCTCATGTTATCACTGTTACAAATTCAAATGAGATTTGCACGATGCTCCTTATGCACATACAGTGGCTTGCGAAAGTATTCACCCCCTTGGCATTATTCCTATTTTGTTGCCTTACAACCTGGAATTAAAATTGATTTTTTTTTTTTGGGGGGTTTGTATATCATTTGATTTTCACAACATGCCTACAGCTTTGAAGTTGCAAAATATTTTTTATTGTGAAACAAACAAGAAATAAGACAAAAAACTGAAAGCTTAAACGTGCATAATTATCCCCCCCCTCCCCCAAAGTCAATACTTTGTAGAGGCACCTATTTCAGGAATTACAGCTGCACGTCTCTTGGGGTATGTCTCTATAAGCTTGGCACATCTAGCCACTGGGATTTTTGCCCATTCTTCAAGGCAAAACTGCTCCAACTCCTTCAAGTTGGATGGGTTCCGCTGCTGTATAGCAATATTTAAGTCATACCACAGATTCTCAATTGGATTTAGGTGTGGGCCACTCCAAGACATTTAAATGTTTCCCCTTAAACCACTCAAGTGCTGCTTTAGCAGTATACTTAGGGTCATTTTCCTGCTGGAAGGTGAACCTCCGTCCCAGTCTCAAATCTCTGGAAGACTGAAAAAGGTTTCCCTCAAGAATTTACATTTACATTACATTTAAGTCATTTAGCAGACGCTCTTATCCAGAGCGACTTACAAATTGGTGCATTCACCTTATGACATCCAGTGGAACAGCCACTTTACAATAGTGCATCTAAATCTTTTAAGGGGGGTGAGAAGGATTACTTTATCCTACCCTAGGTATTCCTTAAAGAGGTGGGGTTTCAGGTGTCTCCGGAAGGTGGTGATTGACTCCGCTGTCCTGGCGTCGTGAGGGAGTGTGTTCCACCATTGGGGAGCCAGAGCAGCGAACAGTTTTGACTGGGCTGAGCGGGAACTGTACTTCCTCAGTGGTAGGGAGGCGAGCAGGCCAGAGGTGGATGAACGCAGTGCCCTTGTTTGGGTGTAGGGCCTGATCAGAGCCTGGAGGTACTGAGGTGCCGTTCCCTCACAGCTCCGTAGGCAAGCACCATGGTCTTGTAGCGGATGCGAGCTTCAACTGGAAGCCAGTGGAGAGAGCGGAGGAGCGGGGTGACATGAGAGAACTTGGGAAGGTTGAACACCAGACGGGCTGCGGCGTTCTGGATGAGTTGTAGGGGTTTAATGGCACAGGCAGGGAGCCCAGCCAACAGCGAGTTGCAGTAATCCAGACGGGAGATGACAAGTGCCTGGATTAGGACCTGCGCCGCTTCCTGTGTGAGGCAGGGTCGTACTCTGCGGATGTTGTAGAGCATGAACCTACAGGAACGGGCCACCGCCTTGATGTTAGTTGAGAACGACAGGGTGTTGTCCAGGATCACGCCAAGGTTCTTAGCGCTCTGGGAGGAGGACACAATGGAGTTGTCAACCGTGATGGCGAGATCATGGCGAGATCAATTTCCCTGTATTTAGCTCCATCCATCATTCCTTCAATTCTGACTAGTTTCTCACTCCCTGCCACTGAAAAACATCCCCACAGCATGATGCTGCCACCACCATGCTTCACTGTGGTGATGGCGTTCTCGGAGTGATGAGAGGTGTTGGGTTTGCGCCAGACATAGAGTTTTCCTTGATGGCCAAAAAGCAACATTTTTGTATCATCTGACCAGAGTGCCTTCTTCCATATGGTTGGGTAGTCTCCCACATGCCTTTTGGTGAACACCAAATGTGTTTGCTTATTTCTTTCTTTAAGCAATGGCTTGTTTCTGGCCACTCTTCCGTAAAGATCAGCTGTGTGGAGTGTACGGCTTGAAGTGGTCCTATGGACAGATACTCCAATCTCCTCTGTGGAGCTTTACAGGGGTTTCAGGGTTATATTTGGTCTCTTTGTTGCCTCTCTGATTAATGCCCTCCTTGCCTGGTCTGTGAGTTTTGGTGGGCGGCCCTCTCTTGGCAGGTTTGTTGTGTTGCCATATTCTTTCCATTTCTTTGTAAGGGATTTAATGGGGCTCCGTGGGATGTTCAAAGTTTCTGATATTTTTCTATAACCAAACCCTGATCTGTACTTCTCCACAACGTTGTCCCTGACGTGTTTGGCGAGATCCTTGGTCTTCATGGCGCCGCTTGCTTGGTGTTACAGACTCTGGGGCTATTCAGAACAGGTGTATATATACTGAGATCATGTGACAGATCATGTGACACTTGGATTGCACACAGGTGGACTTTATTTAACTAATTAAGTGACTTCTGAAGGTAATTGGTTGAACCAGATCGTATTTAGGGGCTTCATAGCAAAGGGGGGGACGACATAAGCACACACCACTTTTCAGTTTTCAGTTTTCTATTGTTCTATTTTTCTCATTTAAAAAAATAGAATTTCACCAATTTGGACTTTTTTGTGTATGTCCATTTAAATTACTAGTTGTAATGCAACAAAATAGGAAAAATGCCAATGGGAATGAATACTTTGCACGGCACTGTACAGTAACGGCACTGTACAGTGGAACCTAGGTAATTATTTATAACAGCACTCTCTGCTATTGGATTTGAGACTCATTGAAAATGTACAGACAAACATATTTCAGAGATTAACCTCACTGGATGAATTGAGACTGGGGGTTGGGATTTGAGCCGGAGCAAAGTGACAAAGTAATTGGATTGCGACAAGCGAGCAGCGTAATTCCGTGGATTTAATAGAGCTCCATTCCTCATGTTATTTCCCAACAGCACAATAATAGACAGAACATGATTACAGTTTCATGGATGACCGTTTCGTAGAACATGTATGGACAGAAGCAATCTCAAAGCACAATTTTGACGTTCGGCTCTGTATCTGAGCTTCATGTAGCAAATGAGACTAGTAAAGGCATTATCGGTTTTGATGATGAGTACATTTTTAGTGTCATTCACATATAATGTATGATCAGGCTTGAGTCAATTGAATATCCGTGAGTTAATAGAATCCAAAGGGAAATCTATAATACTCTCTACATCTTCTGGAATTCAGAAGAGCAGTGTCTGATGGCTTCAAGGCTGATTCCAATACTTAAAGGGGTAATCTGTGAAGAATAAAACGTACAAATGCCCCAAGAAGTTAGTTCAACTGTTGTACCCCATTAGAACACAAGTTAAAAGCTTATTTTACTGCATTGTTTTTAACAATCCGAATCCGAATTAGAATCAGCTTTATTCTCCAAGTGTATTTACAGATACTCAGAGCGCTGCTAGTGATATACAATTATTATTTATTTTTTTAACCTTTATTTAACTAGGCCTACCCCAGCCAAACCCTCCCCTAACCCGGACGACGCTTGGCCAAACATTTAGAGACAGTGGAGGTTAAACAAAGTTTGCATACAACTAGGTAAAGTGAGCATAGAGCTATAAGGGGTGGCAGGTAGCCTAGTGGTTTGAGCATTGGGCTAATGAATGAAAGGTTGCTAGATTGAATCCCTGAGCTGACAAGGTAAACATCTGGCTTTCTGCCCCTGATCAAGGCAGTTAACCCACTGTTCCTAGGCTGTCATTGAAAATAAGAATTTGTTCTTAACTGACTTGCCTAGTTAAATAAAGGTTAAATAAGAGAATGAGCTGTATAGCCCTTACAACCAGTGGTGGAAAAAGTACCCAATTCTCATATTGTCAATTAAGATACCTTAATAGAAAATAACTAAAGTTATCCGGTAAAACACTACTTAACAAAACATCTAAAAGTATTTCATTTTAAATATACTAAAGTGTCAAAAGTAAAAATATAATTCATGAAATATGCTTAAGTATCAAAATTAAAGTATAAATCATTTCAAATTCCTTACATTAAGTAAACCAAACAGCACCATTTTCTTGTTTATTTATGGCTAGCCAGGGGCACACTCCAGCACTCAGACATAATTTACAAATGAAGCATGTGTGTTTAGTGAATCTGCCAGATCAGAGGCAGTAGGGATGATCAGGGATATTATTTATTTATTTACTATATTTTTTTTACCTTTATTTAACTAGGCAAGTCAGTTAAGAACAAATTCTTATGTTCTCTTGATAAGCGCGTGAATTGAACCATTTTCCTGTCCTGTTTAGCAATTGAACATGTAGTGAGTATTTCTGGGTGTCAGAAAATGTAGGGTGTTTTCTTTAGGAATATAGTGAAGTTAAAGTAAAAGCTGTAAAAAAAATATAAACAGTAAATTAAAGTACAGGTACCACAAAAAAAAACTGCTTAACTAGTACTTTAAAGTACTTTACACCACTGCTTAAAACAATGGTTAAAACTATAGTTTAGGTCTTATGGATTGGCCAGTCCCTGGCTCCATTACTCTGTCTATAAATGTGAGAGTGGGTATATTTCTCTTGCCCCATTCTTCAGCTGTTTACCAAAATAGTGGCTGGTTGAACGCCTTGATGTTTTTTTAAACTGCAGATTGCCTGTTTAAAGGGATATTACTGTCTAAAATCAAAGTTAGTAAGATTTTTTTTTCAGACCTCAAAAGTAGTCTGATGTCAGGAGGAATCAATGTCCCACGTCATCAGCTTAGTAGATCCAGCTATCAAATCTAAATTAATTGGTAAAGATATGCACAGAATAAAATCAGAAAATGATATGGTGGTTATCTTTTTAATTCATTTTCAACATTGTATCTATACAACATATGATCTGGGACATGGACAATTTGCAACATTATTCTACTTTTGAGGTGTAACAAAACTTCAGACAAACTTTGCTTTTGAAGCGAAATGTTCCTTTAATCCCCTGTGTGGGTTAAACCCAAAGATCAGTTCGATTTGCCCATTTATTTAGGAGAGGTGATTTTTCATGGTTGAGTGTTACCTGCCCTTTATGATTCACCCATCTAGTCCAGTAACAGATTTAGTTGTTAATGTATGCACTTGCTTGTGTCTCTACTACCCATTCCCTTTGCCCTCTCTTGAATACTGCGCGCGTGTTCCTCTGCCTAGGCGTGTCTGACGCATACCAGATCTTACAACTCCTGGATAGGTATTTTAAGTACAAGCTAACCACATTGTATGTTATAGCAATCTGGTGCCCGACGGCACAGTCAATGACAACCATTGGTTGATGCATGTAACGTCTGAGCAGGGGAATGCGACCTACATCTTCACCACTTTGGGCTGTCAAACATGTGACACATGCAGGTTTTCTTGATGCAGGCACTGTGTGATGAAGTGATGCTGGTCTCAGTCTGTGTTGACCAGAAGGGGGAGCCATTTTGTTAACACAGTGCCCTGCACTGTCCCCCTGTGTGGTGGCACTGCATATAATATTAGTGAATCCTCATTTCCTTCAGCTCACAAGATGGTGAAATGTAATGTTTGTGTGATTACTTATTATGCTTTGTAAGAGATCTAGGTACGTAACATAGGCCTACCTCTGGTCTCATACATACAGCGAGAGCTGCATCTGTGTAATACATTGTGTGTGGGAGAAGAGATACAAGGTTATGAGGGATGTACTCTTTAACATAAAACATCTATAATCGAAGACTTGCCAAGGTCTGAATAGAGCTTACATGTCACACTGTTACCTTTTTCAAGTTTTACATTTATGTAAATACTTCAGAAGTGAACCTATTGATTCATCACATTTTTATTTAATTTGAAGCACAATTAATTAATCCCTGTAAATCTAAGCAGGGTGCAATAAACTGAAATACTGTATATAATTATTTTCAGATAATGGATCATTTAGCTATTTCATTTAGAATTGTAGGTATTATAAAAAATATATAAAACATGTAAAAAAAAAAATGTATAAAATATTCAATTTGGCCCATAGAAACACATTGAATAACACATTCATATATGGCAAAAAAAGAGTCAACAAATAAATCATAAGGATTAAGATTTTGAAGTGTCTGTCCTATATCTAGGAGATATACTGTATATATACACTGAACAAAAATATAAATGCAACATGCAACAATTTCAATGATTTGACTGAGTTACAGTTCATATAAGGAAATAACGAAATTTAAATAAATAAATTAGGCCCTAATCTATAGATTTCACATGACTGGGCAGGGGCGCAGCCATTGGTGGGCCAGGGAGACAATAGGCCCATCCACTGGGGAGCCAGGCCCAGCCAATCCGAATACATTTTTCCTAACAAATGGCTTTATTACAGACATAAATACTCAGTTTCACGTTGTCTGCAGTTGTGAGGCCAGTTGGACATACTGCCAAATTCTCTAAAACAACATTGGGAGGCAGCTTATGGTGAAGAAATTAACATTAAATTATCTGGCAACAACTCTGGTGGACATTCTTGCAGTCAGCATGACAATTGTATGCTCCCTCAAAACTTGAGACATCTGTGGCATTGTGTTATGTGACAAAATGACACATTTCAGAGTGGCCTTTTATTGTCCACAGCACAAGGTGCACCTGTGTAAAGATCATCTTGTTTCATCAGCTTCCTGATATTCCACACTTGTCAGTTGGATTGATTATCTTGGCAAAGGAGAAATTCTCAATAACAGGGATGTAAACAGATTTGTGCACAACATTTGAGAGAAATAAGATTTTTGTGTGTATGGAAAATTTAAGCTCAGGAGACATGGGACCAACACTTGTGCATTTTTTGTTGTTGTTCAATGACAGTGTGGTTTCTCTTTGCTTATTTGAGCTGTTCTTGCCATACTATGGACTTAGCCCTATTTGATAAAATACCATCTTCTGTATACCACCACTACCTAGTAACAACACAACTAATTGGCTCAAATGCATTAAGAAGGAAAGGCACACAAGGCACACCTTTTAATTGAAATGCATTCCAGGTGACTACCTCATGAAGCTAGTTGAGAGAATGCCAAGAGTGTACAAAGCTGCCATCAAGGCAAAGGGTGGCTACTTTGAAGAATCTAGAAATAGAAAGAATAGAACATATATTTGGATTTATTTAACACTCTTTTGGTTTCTACATGATTCCATATGTGTTATGTTATAGTTTTGATGTCTTCAATATTATTCTGCAATGTAGAAAATAGTAAAAATAAAGAAAACCCCTGGAATGAGAAGGTGTGTCCAAACTTTTGATTGGTACCAGTTACCTTCAGACTAGTGTTTACCGGTTATCTTCAAAACAGAGAACACCATGTTCGTTACGGTCTCCCCTTTCCATACATTGGTCATAATAGTTTGTAGGCCAAACCATTCAAGCATTACAGATGATTTCGTGAGAAGACCGTTTTTCGGGGTGTCTCAAACATTGCTGTACCTCGGCCACGTTCCACCGCAGATGCGAAAGTGTTGAGACGCAGCCCATGCAAAACACAGATATCTCTAGCTTAAACTGATGGATATTGATGGGGATTTTCAATTTAAGAAATATGTATTGGCAGACTAATACATCAATTTGCTTAGTGTTGTGCCAATTAACTGTACTTGGACATTTAAACACGTATCAGTTCAAGTAATGTTATGTATTTATAATGAGTATAGAAACAGACAATTTTTCAGCCCAATGGCAACCACTCTACTCAACATGTGACCAATTGCATATACAGTAGATGACTCAGGTAAAAATACACCACTCGCCACACATAATGACCATACATGGCCGGTTTTAAGACACTGAACTGAGCGCGCTTAGTCAAATTCACCTGGGTACAGTTATTCTGGGGAGGCGAACAAGTTAAAATGTCACCAGGGACAACTCTCACCATTTGGTTAAAATAAGTGAATAGCAGACACAGCCTTAGCTCTATTCCTCTTCATTGCACACCATTTCATGGGAAATATACCTTAGGTTTCTGAGGAGGGACTCTGCCCTCAACTTGGTCTTTTTGTTTCTTTCCCACGTCTTATTAAATATTTAAACAAGTCTGACAATGCCTGAAAAGCTCAACCTACCATGAAAGAATGGAAAATGCACGAGAGGACTTCGAAAGAACAAACCCAGGAGAGAGAGAGAGAAAAAATATATTTCATCAAAGTAATCACAGGTTACTGTGTGTGTGTGTGTGTGTGTGTGTGTGTGTGTGTGTGTGTGTGTGTGTGTGTGTGTGTGTGTGTGTGTGTGTGTGTGTGTGTGTGTGTGTGTGTGTGTCTCTCAGAGCAAAATAGTTGAATAGTTAATTTTTGACAGCATACAAATATATTTGATTTTCACATAACATGCAGTATTCTGGGTAAGGGATGCACTCGCAACCACCACAACCACCAAGATGCACAGTCAGCAAGATGCGTGGCCAAATGATGAAAACATCATTATAAACACCAAGTGTGCTTGATAAATAGTCTAAATCAGCACAAAAGCAATAGTGCATTATAATGCACATGTTGAACATGACAGCAGTAAAAAATAGTCAATTATTATCAGCTCGTGCTTACAAGGTGTGCATATTCAAGCAATGGCATCAATTGGAAAATGTCCATGTAACATAAACAAGGAAAGAAGGTGAGTGCGTTGTTAATGTTGTTGTATTTGGACCATGATAGTTTGTTGGTGATGTGGACACCAAGGAACTCTAAACTTTCGACTCCCTCCACTACAACCCTATCGATGTTAATGGGGGCCTGTTTGGCCCGCCTTTTCCTGTAGTCCACGATCATCTCCATTCTCGCTCACATTGACGGCGTGGTGTTACCACACTTCCATGTATCTGACTTCCTCCCTATACGCTGTTTCATCATTGTCGTGATCAGGCCTACCACTGTTGTGTCGTCAGGAAATATAATGATGGTGTTGGAGATGTGTTTGTCCACGCAGTCATGGGTGAACAGGGAATACAAGAGGGGACTAAGCACACACCCCCGAGGGGCCCCAGTGTTGAGGAATAATGTGGCAGATGTGTTGTTGAATAAACTTACCACCTGGGGTTGGCCTTCAGGAAGTCCAGGATCCAGTTGCAGAGGGAGGTGTTTTTTACCATGGTCCTTAGCTTCATGATGAGCTTTGTGATTTAAAAAATGCTTTATGGCGAAAGCATACCTTACGATTATTTGAGAACATAGCCCAGCAGACAAATCATTACAAACAGTAATCAGCCAAGTAGAAGAGTTACACAAGTCAGAAATAGAGATAAAACAAATCCCTTACCTTTGATGATCTTCATATGGTTGCACTCAGAAGACATTCATTTACTCAATATATGTTCCTTTTGTTCGATAAAGTCTCTTTATATCCAAAACCCTCCGTTTTGTTCTTGCGTTTTCTTCAGTAATCCACAGGCTCAAACACAGTACAAACAGGCAGACAAAAAAAATCCAAAATGTATCTGTAAAGTTCATAGAAACATGTCAAACGATGTTTATATTCAATCCACAGGTTGTTTTTAGCCTAAATTATCTATAATATTTCAACCGGACAATAACGTCATCAATATAAAAGGTAGACAAGAAAGGCACGATTGCGCATGAAAAAGCTCTGTGACACGTCAGGGTCCACTCATTCAGACTGCTCTTATTCCCTCATTTATCAGAATACAAGCCTGAACAAAATTCTAAAGGCTTTTGACATCTAGTGGAAGGCATAGGAACTGCAATTCGAGTCCTAAGTCAATGGATACTGTAATGCCATTGAATAGAAAACTACAAAACCAAAGAAAGGTACTTCCTGAATGGATTTTCCTCAGGTTTTCGCCGGCCAAATCAGTTCTGTTATACTCACAGACACTATTGTAACAGCCTTGCTCATATCGGCTAACGAGAGCGTGATCACACAGTCGTCTGTGTAGCGAAATGCTTGTGTTTCTAGTTCCGACAATGCAGTAATAACCAACTAGTAATCTAATCTAACAATTCCACAACTACTAACTTATACACACAAGTGTAAAGGCATAAAGAATATGTACATAAAGATATATAAACGAGTGATGGTACAGAACGGCATAGGCAAGATGCAGTAGATGGTATCGAGTACAGTATATACATATGAGATGAGTAATGTAGGGTATGTAACCATAAAAGTGGCATAGTTTAACTTCTTGCGTCGAGCCATCCCGGATCCGGTATCGTGACTACAGCCTCAAGCTCATTACCATAACGCAACGTTAACTATTCATGAAAATCACAAATGAAATGAAATGAATCTATTTGCTCTCAAGCTTAGCCTTTTGTTAACAACACTGTCATCTCAGATTTTCAAAATATGCTTCTCAACCATTGCAAAACAAGCATTTGTGTAACCGAATTTATAGCTAACGTAGCATTTAGCATAGCATTTAGCGTTAGCATTCAGCAGGCAACATTTACACAAAAAAACAGAAAAGCATTCAAATAAAATAATTTACCTTTGAAGAACTTCAGATGTTTTCAATGAGGAGACTCTCAGATAGCAAATGTTCAGTTTTTCCTGAAAGATTATTTGTTTAGGACAAATCGCTCCATTTTCTGCGTCACGTTTAGCTACGAAAAAAACCTGTATCCAGGGTTGTGTAAATCTATCCGCAAGCTCATTAGCATAACACAACGTTAACTATTCATGAAAATCGCAAAATAAATTAAATTAATCTATTTGCTCTCAAGCTTAGCCTTTTGTTAACAACACTGTCATCTCAGATTTTCAAAATATGCTTCTCAACCATTGCAAAACAAGCATTTGTGTAACAGTATTGATGGCTAACGTACCATTTAGCGTTAGCATTCAGCATTCAACATTTTCCACAAAAACCATAAAAGCATTCAAATAAAATAATTTACCTTTGAAGAACTTCAGATGTTTTCAATGAGGAGACTGTTAGATACCAAATGTTCAGTTTTTACAAAAAATATTATTTGTGTCGACTAATCGCTCCATTTTGTTCATCACGTTTGGGTAAGGAAAGAAAAGAAAAAATAAGTCATTAAAATGCGAACTTTTTTCCAAATTAACTCCATAATATCGACAGAAACATGGCAAACCGATGTTTAGAATCAATCCTCAAGGTGTTTTTCACATATCTATCAACGATAACTGCCACGATGGATTTTTACTTTCTCTTTTGAAGAAATGGAACGCGCATGGACCTACAGATTACGCACACAGGACACCGGGTAAATGTAGTCTCTTATGGTCAATTTTCCAATGATATGCCTACAAACACGTCACAATGCTGCAGACACCTCGGGGAATAGACATAAAGCGCGGGCTCATTCCTGGCGCATTCACAGCCATATAAGGAGACATTGGAACACAGCGCCTTCAGAATCTGGGGCATTTCCTGTATGAAACTTCATCTTGGTTTCGCCTGTTGCATTAGTTCTGGGGCACTCACAGATAATATCTTTGCAGTTTTGGAGACGTCAGAGTTTTGTCTTTCCAAGGCTGTCAATTCTCTGCATAGTCAAGCATATTTTCGTGACAAAATATTGCGCTTAAAACGGGCACGTCTTTTTATCCAATAATGACACGGCGCCCCCATAGGTTCAAGAGGTTAAAGTGGCTATTGATAAATGTATTACATAAAGATAGCAAGACGCAATAGATGATATAGAGTACAGTATACACATATGAGATGAGTAATGTAGGGTATTAAATATTATATTAAGTGGCATTGTTTAAAGTGGCTAGTGATAAAAAAATGTTTACATCAATTTCCATTATTGAAGTGAGCTGGAGTTGAGTCAGAATGTTGGCAGCAGCCACTCAATGTTAGTGGTGGCTGTTTAACAGTCTGATGGCCTTGAGATAGAAGCTGTTTTTCAGTCTCTCGGTCCAAGCTTTGATGCACCTGTACTGACCTTGCCTTCTGGATGATAGCGGGGTGAACAGGCAGTGGCTCGGGTGGTTGTTGTCCTTGATGATCTTTATGGCCTTCCTGTGACATCGGGTGGTGTAGGTGTCCTGGAGGGCAGGTAGTTTGCCCACGGTGATGCGTTGTGCAGACTGCACTACCCTCTGGAGAGCCTTACGGTCGTGGGCGGAGCAGTTGCCGTACCAGGTGGTGATAAAGCCCGGCAGGATGCTCTCGATTGTGCATCTGTAGAAGTTTGAGTGCTTTTGGTGACCAGCCGAATTTCTTCTGCCTCCTGATGCAATGCTGCGCCTTCTTCACAACGCTGTCTGTGTGGGTGGACCAATTCAGTTTGTCTGTGATGTGTACGCCGAGGAACTTAAAACTTACAACCCTCTCCACTACTGTCCCATCGATGTGGATAGGGGGTTGGTCCCTATGCTGTTTCCTAAAGTCCATGATCATCTCCTTTGTTTTGTTGACGTTGAGTGTCAGGTTATTTTCCTGACACCACACTCAGAGGGCCCTCACCTCCTCCCTGTAGGCCGTCACGTCGTTGTTGGTAATCAAGCCTATCACTGTAGTGTCGTCCTCAAACTTGATGATTGAGTTGGAGGCGTGCATGGCCACGCAGTCGTGGGTGAACAGGAAGTACAGGAGAGGGCTCAGAACGCACCCTTGTGGGGCCCCAGTGTTGAGGATCAGCGGGGTGGAGATGTTGTTACCTACCCTCACAACCTGGGGGGGCGGCCCGTCAGGAAGTCCAGTACCCAGTTGCACAGGGCGGGGTCGAGACCCAGGGTCTCGAGCTTGATGACGAGTTTGAAGGGTGCTATGGTGTTAAATGCTGAGCTGTAGTTGATGAACAGCATTCTCACATAGGTATTCCTCTTGTCCAGATGGGTTAGGGCAGTGTGCAGTGTGATTGCGTTTGCGTCGTCTGTGGACTTATTGGGGCGGTTAGCAAATTGGAGTGGGTCTAGGGTGTCAGGTAGGGTGGAGGTGGTAACTAGTCTCTCACTTCATGTCTAGTCTAGCACTTCATGATGACGGAAGTGAGTGCTATGGGGCGGTAGTCGTTTAGCTCAGTTACCTTAGCTTTCTTGGGAACAGGAACAATAATGGCCCTCTTGAAGCATGTGGGAACAGCAGACTAAGTATTGATTGAATATGTCCATAAACACTCCAGCCAGCTGGTCTGCACATGTTCTGAGGACACGGCTTGGGATGTCGTCTGGGCCTGCAGCCTTGCGGAGGTTAAACCGTTTAACTGTTTTACTCACGTCAGCTGCAGTGAAGGAGAGTCCGCAGGTTTTTGTAGCGGGCCTTGTCAGTTGGACTGTATTGTCCTCAAAGCGAGCAAAGAAGTTATTTACTCTGTCTGGGAGCAAGACATCCTGGTCCGCGATGGGGCTGGTTTTCTTTTTGTAATCCGTGATTGACTGTAGACCCTGCCACATACCTCTTGTGTCTGAGCCGTTGAATTGCAACTCTACTTTGTCTCTATACTGATGCTTAGCTTGTTTGATTGCCTTGCGGAGGGAATAGCTACACTGTTTGTATTCGGTCATGTTTCCGGTCACCTTGCCCTGGTTAAAAGCAGTGGTTCACGCTTTAGGTTTCGCACAAATGCTGCCATCAAGCCACAGTTTCTGGTTTGGGAATGCACTTTCTAATGAACTCGCTCACCGAATCACTGTATTCGTCAATGCGGAACATATCCCAATCCACGTGATAGAAGCAGTCTTGAAGCATGGAATCAGATTGGTCGGACCAGCGTTGACCAGACCTGAGTGCGGGAGCTTCTTGTTTTAGTTTCCGTCTGTAGGCTGGAAGCAACAAAATGGAGTCGTGGTACGCTTTTCCGAAGGGGGGGCGGGGGAGGGCCTTATAAGCGTTGCGGAAGTTAGAATAACAATGATACAGGGTTTTACCAGCCCTGGTTGCACAACCGATATGTTTGATATAATTTAGGGAGTCTTGTTTTCAGATTAGCCTTGTTAAAATCCACAGCTACAATGAATGCAGCCTCAGGATATGTGGTTTCCAGTTTACATAGAGTCAAATAAAGTTTGTTCAGGGCCATCCATGTGTCTGCTTGGGGGGGAATATATGCGGCTGTGATTTTAATCGAAGATAATTATCTTGGTAGATAATGCAGTCGACATTTGATTGTGAGGAATTCTAAGTCAGGTTAACAGAAGGACTTGAGTTCCTGTATGTTGTTATGATCACACCACGTCTCGTTAATCATAAGGCATACCCCCCGCCCCTCTTCTTACCAGAAAGATGCTTGTTTCTGTCAGCGGAAGGCGTGAAGAAACCAGCTGGGTTCACCGACTCCGATAGCTTCTCTCGAGTCAGCCATGTTTCCATGAAGCAAAGAACGTTACAGTCTCTGATGTCTCTCTGGAATGCTGCCCTTGCTCGGATTTCATCAACCTTGTTGTCAAGAGACTGGACTTGGCGAGTAGTATGCTAGGGAGTGATGCGCGATGTGCCCATCTCCGGAGCCTGAGCAGAAGACCGCTTTGTTTGCCCCTTTTACCGCGACGTTGTTAAGGTTCGCCGGCTGGGATCCGATCCATTGTCCTTGATGGAAGGTAACGCTTCGGGAAAGTCATATTCCTGGTCGTAATGATGCTTAGTGTCTCGCTCCATGAAAGCGGCAATGAGTTGACGTTGCTCTTATATTCAGTAGTTCATCCCGACTGTATGTAATGAAACCTAAGATTACCTGGGGTACCAATTCAGGTTGGTTTTTATTTGGATTTTCTCCTAGAATATCTATTGTGTGTGTTATATTCTCCTACATTAGTTAAAACATTTCTACAAACTTCAAAGTGTTTTCTTTCCAATGGTACCAATTATATGCATATCCTGGCTTCAGGGCCTGAGCAACAGGCAGTTTACTTTGGGCACATCATTCAGGCGGAAATTCAGAAAAAAGGGGCCTAGCCCTAAGAAGTTTTTAAAGTTATGAGTTTATGCTGCGACTGTTTGTGGTAGATGGTGGCATTCTGTCATTGCACCGCACTATCACAAGGGGAATTAGAACGCTGATCTATCGGTAGTCGAACTGTAGCAATTAATGGAGGTATTTTCAGTCCGAGAGTCTCTCCTCTGGCACTAGAGTCCTGCATCAGGCATCAACAATAAAAACTGCTGGTGGTCCTGGAGTTAAGAGAGAACTTGGATAAATACAGTGGGGGAATTTCACTTGACATGTGGACTGACAATTTTCCCAAAAATAGGCACGGTGGGATTTTGGTTTCTCTCCCTCTAAAAACAGAAACAAATAATTATAAATAACAAACTGGCTATATTTACAAATGACTAAGAATGTCTCATCTCATGTTCAAGAATGGCCCTTTTCTCTTTATTCAGATTACAATCGCTCACTTTCGGGTTATTTGAAATGACATCATCTCCAAAATCTTGTTATTTTTTCAACAAAGCAATTATTATTATTAACCCTGCATTATAATTATATAAAATCCCATTAGATATTCTCACATATCAGATTTGCCCTAACGATGCCCCTTAGATTTTAATTTAGAATCCTCCAATCCTTTAAATGTAATAATTGGTGGAGAGTTAGGTGGAGTTGAAGAGGGTGAGGAACGAGATGGAGTCACAATCCATGCCAGGCAAACATGCAGATGATTATTTCAACTACATTTTAGTTGCAAAAAGTTTGATTGGGTTTAAATCAGGAGACCTACATGTAGAGATTACATTTTTTTTAGATATACTGTAGGCCTACAGTAGGCGACATGAGAAATGTGCTTTTAAAAGTGTCTTATTTATTTATTTTCATTTAACCTTTATTTTACTACTTAAATGTCTACTTACTCTGCTGGCATCTTGACCCAGTTTATGCCAACATTTGCAATGCATACCATAATGAATTACTATGGGAATAAATGGGAGAGGCAAGTGGAGGGGGAGGGGGGGGGAGTAAGGAACTTCTGTCGGCACTGGAGGCCATTTGAAAACATGTTTTCACAAGGGCTGTTAGCAGGACAATAGACATGATGTGGTCCCAAAAACACCGATTGTGGCTAATCTCTGGCAGATGATCACATGGGCTGCTTTATATAATTAACATTGATTTATTTATTTATTTTTCCATATTTTCTCTTTGTTTCTGTGATCAAAAAATAAAATGAACATTCAAATTAAATTCTTTAAGAGTCCTGTTTAAATAGTATTTTTGTATTGTGATACTTTAAGGAAGACAATTGATCAACAATGACTGACACAATGGCTGGCAAATAGGTGTGGCAATATCATCTGCTATTATCCTCCATAATTTTCCATCCAAGTTGTCAGACCCCAGTGGCTTGTCATTGTTGATAGACAAAACTTTAGGGAATTAAAAATTACAAGTCTTTTATAATTTGATCAGTTATACTTGGATGTGTAGTGTCAGCATTTGTCTTAAGTTTGCTAATCTTGGCAATAAACAAATATTTAAGTAGTTAGCAATATCAGTGGGTTTTGTGATGAATGAGCAATTTGATTCAATGAATGATAGAGCTGAGTTTTCCTTTTTTTCCCAAATGTAATTTAAGGTGCTCCAAAGGTTTTTACTATCATTGTTTGTCATTTATCTTTGTTTCGTAGTGTAGTTTTTTCTTTTGTTATTCAGTTTAGTCACACAATTTCTCTATTCGCAGTACATTTGCCAATCAGTTGTGCAGTCAGACTTATCTTCCATTCCTTATGCATCATCCTTCTCAACCTTAAAATGTTTCAATTCCTCATCAATCCACAGGGATTTAACAGTTTTTACAGTCATTTTCTTAATGTGTGCATGCTTATTAGTAACTGGGATAAGCAATTTCATAAATGTGTCAAGTGCAGCATCTGGTTGCTCCTCATTACACACCACAGACCAACAAATATGATTTACATCAAAAACATAGGAATCACTACAAAAGTTGTAGTGTGACATATTATGCACTATTTTAGGCCCAGCCTATGGAACTTTGGTTTTCCTAGCTTTGGCTATTATATTGTGATCACTACATCCGATGGATTTGAATAATGACTTGAAGTACATTTCTGCAGCATTAGTAAAGATGAGATCAATACATATTGATGATTTAATTCCTGTGCTCTTTGTAACTACACTAATGGGTTGACTGATAACCTGAACCAGGTTGGAAGCACTAGTTACAGTTTGAAGCTTTCTCTTGAGTGGGCAGCCTGATGAAAGCCAGTCAATATTTAAATCACCCAGAAAATATACCTCTCACATACATTATCAAGCATTTCACACATGTTATCTAGATACTGACTGTTAGCACTTGGTGGTCTATAGCAAATTCCCACCAGTATAGGCTTTGGGTGAGGCAGATTAACCTGTAGCCATATTACGTCAACAGTATTTAGAATGATATCTCCACTAATCTTTATAGGAATGTGGTTCTAAATATAAACGGCAACACGTCCACCATTGGCTTTTCTGTTGATGTCATAACCATATATTTCTACCACTGTATCATCAAAGGTATTATCTAGTAAGTGAGTTTCAGAGATTGTCACAATATGAATGTCATCTGTTACTAGCAAATGATTGATTTTGTATTTTTAGCACTTTTCTGGGATGCTTGATTGTTTTCATTGCTTTACTGGGAAGCTTAGCAAAAGCAGACATGCTCATGTTATTTATGTTAGTGCAGGGTGAGCGGCACACAGTGGACTTCCTACTAGGGCACACTGCTTCAGTGCAAACAGTATCACTCTGGTTTATAGACACATGATTACTGCATACAATAGCTGTGGGATTTTTTTTATTTATACATTTTTTAGTTAACCTTTATTTAACTAGGCCAATTGTGCGCCGCACTATGGGACTCCGAAACACAGCCTGGATGTGATACAGCCTGGATTCAAACTGTAGCGGCACCTCTTATACTGAGATGCAGTGCCTTAGACCACTGCTCCACTCGGGAGCCCAGATAAGCACTGTATCAGAAGAGGCATTCAGGGCAGTAAGAGGGACATAAATTAAGTTACTTACATTGTGTCTTCCAGCGCCCCTATGAACAAGTACAAGTAGGCCAGAGTAGACTGATAAGACTGTTTGGATTTAGTGGACTGATATACGGTAGGCTTACATAATATCTTGAGATTCTAATTACAATAGATCAATACAATATAATGGCCTCCCTGTTCTTCATTCCTAATTATGCATCGTTCGCTTCCCTTCGCTCATTAACACACCCATTCTCCCCTTTTCTCCCCATCATACTTTATTTCATTTATTTAATCTGTTATATGTGTGAAATGAGTTCAAATCAAATTTTATTGGTCACATACACATGGTTAGAAGATGTTATTGAGAGTGTAGTGAAATGCTTGTGCTTCTAGTTACGACAGTGCAGTAATAGCTAACAAGTAATCTAACAATTCCTCAGCAACTACCTAATACACACAAATCTAAAGGAATGGAACAAGAATATCCACATATAAATATATGGATGAGCGATGATCGTGCGGCATAGGCAAGATGCAATAGATGGTATAAAATACAGTATATACATATGAGATGAATATGTAAACATTATTAAAGTGGCATTATTAAAGTGACTAGTGATCAATTTATTAAAGTTGGCAATGATTTTGAGTCTGTATATAGGCAGCATCCTCTCTGTGTTAGTGATGGCTGTTTAACAGTCTGATGGCCTTGAGAGTGAGAAACAGCTTCTGTCTCTCAATCCCAGCTTTGATGCACCTGTACTGACCTTGCCTTCTGGATGGTAGCGGGGTGAACAGGCATTGGCTCGATGGTTGTTGACCTCGATGATCTTTTTGGCCTTCTTGTGACATTGGGTGCTGTAGGTTTCCTCGAGGGCAGGTAGTTTGCCCCCGGCATTGTGCAGACTGCACCACCCTCTGGAGAGCCTTGCGGTTGTGGGCGATGCATACAGCCCGACAGGATGCTCTCAGTTGTTCATCTGTAAAAGTGTGTGAGAGTTTTAAGTGACAAAACACATTTCTTCAGCCTCCCAAGGTTGAAGAGGCACTGTAATCAAGCCCACTACTGTTGTGTCGTCTGCAAACTTGATTGAGTTTGAGGTGTGCATGTCCACGCAGTCATGGGTGAACAGGGAGTACAGGAGCGGGCTGAACACCCACCCTTGTGGGGCCTCAGTTTTCAGGATCAGGTTGAGTTTCAGATTTGAGGCAAATATCAGTGTTTATCAACTGGAGCACAGCCAGGCCGGTGCCAGAACGAGTCATTTTTACAGGCATTTCATTTCTACAGGGGGGCACGTTTTTTTCACGAGACCTATGTGGATATATGTAAAATATATATATAATTAAGTATTCAATATTTTGTGGAGTGCTTTTGTTACAACTATGAAACAGAAAGCAATGGAGATGGAACCTGTTATAATTCATTTTTTAACAACAAAATAAAAAGAAACACCCCAATCACCAAGACGCATGGTTAGCAAGACATACGGTCAGCAGGAAGCATGGTCAGCAAGGCGCACGGTCAGCAGGAAGCATGGTCCGCAAGGTGCACGGTCAGCAGGAAGCATGGTCCGCAAGGTGCACGGTCAGCAGGAAGCATGGTCCGCAAGGTGCACGATCAGCAGGATACATGGTCAGCAAGATACACGGTCAGAAAGATGCTCTGTCAGCAAGATGAAAATGAGGAAAAAACATCAGTAGCCTGCCTAAACTTCATTATAAGGACCAAGTGTGCTTGATACTATTTAAAACATCTTCATGAAAGCAATAATAACATTATGAATATAAGTGTTGATTAGACAGCAGTCAAAAAGAAAGTTATCAGTTGGTGCATGTCCATGTCACCTGGCCTAAACAATGAAAGCTGTTGAGCCATGTGTTCTCCGAAACACAACCCAACCAAGCCGCACTGCTTCTTGACAGAATGGCCATCCAACTCGGATGCCAGCCGCACCAATGTGTTGGAGGAAACACTGTACACCTGGTGACCTGGTCAGCGTGCACTGCGCCTGGCCCGCCACAGGAGTCACTAGTGCACAATGAGACAAGGATATACCTGCTGGCCAAACCTGGACGACGCTGGGCCAATTGTGCGCCGCCCCACGGGCCTCCCGGCCGCAGCCGGCCGCGACAGAGCCTGGACTTGGAATCTCTGGTGGCACAGCTAGCACTGCTATGCAATGCCTTAGATCACTGTGCCACCCGGGAGGCCTCAGTGATGACATTTTGTGCTGATAATGGCCTGTAGAATTCTCAACGGCTTGTTCTATTACAAATGGCTGTCTCACCTTTATATTTGGTTATGGTGTGGGCACCAGCTCAGTGCACACAGTTCTGACTTTTTTGCTCTTAGGCCTCAGAGGTATAGGTTCAGGTTGAGGCTCAGAATCAGAAGAATACCCATCATGATTAATTTCTACACCACCATTGGAGTCGTTTTCATTCAAATTTTGTAACAACGCTAATGAGTGCATTCATTAGTCTTGGTCTTCTTGCCATGGTAAATTATGCACGCTCTCACTGTGTACTCCAAGTAGGCAAGAGTAGACTGACATTATAATTAGAATAGATCGATACAATAGAATGGCCCGCCCTGTTCTTCATTTACAATTGGAGATTACATAATTATGCATCGTTCGCTTCCCCCTCACTCATCAACTCATCCATTCTCCGCCATCATACTTTAGCCTACTTCATTTATTTCAGCTGTTATTATGGGTGAAATTAGTTTCAGGATAGTTTAGTTTCACTTTTCAGGCAATTATCGAGGTGATTTTCAGCTGGGCATGTCATCTTCAACTGTTCCTACTGTCAAGAGGAGGGGCAACAGAAGAATTGGCCTCTGTCTATATCACCAGTTCTGTTTATGATATTAAGATTTGGCAGTGTGTAGCTACAGTGTGTAGTTACATAGGAAATGTCAACGACAGAGGGGGGCATGACTTTAAAAATGGCAGAGTAATATTTTTTTTGTAATTATTGAGCAGTCCAAATGACTGCTTTAGCATTTATTGTGTCTTTTATAGTAATGACATGTCATTTAACTGTACAGATGTATTAGCCTACCCTTTGAAAGCGGCAAGAACACAACCAGTCATGATATTTTCATCTGATTGTAAAACAAATCACTTCAAAAAGTAGGTTACCTTTGCACATTAGTCCAAAATAGTATCTGAAACAGCACTGTTTTGTCTTACAATATATAGCTCTATGTATTTGATGCGGTCTGGCAAAAAAATTAAATGTTCAGGCAGCATCAGATACATGGGCTACACATACTGGCACCGAGAAGCACTGTTTTGCTTGCTCGGATGCTTTATCTGACAATGATGGGTCTTTTTGTCAGCGCTCAACTTGGTCAAATAAATTAACAACATTTCAATATTTCATTTGGACAGACAAGGAGGTATGTTATGGGCAGGCCTCCTAAGGCCGGCCATTGGCATGGCACCTTCAACTATCTGGAGAAGGAATGTCGGGAGAAGGAGGGGCAATGGGGGGAAACCATAAAAAAATCACATGCCCTCCTAGAAGTGGTTATAACAACAAGTGTGTTTTATAGACATATTTAAGACAAGTCAAGGACGAAGGGGGGCCTGACTGGCAAAGTAATAATTTGTTTAAATTCATGAGCAGTCCAAATGACAGTAGTAAGACAGAGGGGCTCTGTTTCGCTTGCTCTGATAATTTATCTGAGATTGATCCGTCTTTCTGTTGGCGCACGTCTCGGTCAAATAAATTATCAATATTTTAATATTTTATTTGGACAGGCAAGGAAGTACGGTAGGCTGGATATCCTGTTAAGCGTATAACACCCACAATAATACAGGATACTGATCAACAGACACGAGCCATAGAAAAGGTACGAAAAATCATGGCATCAAGCATCAACTACATTTTATGAATTGCTATCCAGTCAGACAGCAAGTGATCATTTTGAATGGTGCTCATGAACATACAGTCTCTGCCTAATTGGCTTCGCTAGCCTACTGTGAGATTGTATTGGAGCGTAGAGGTCTTTGCATTTCGGCTGCCATTTGGTACCATCATGGCATTGAGCCGGGCAGTTCTGCCCTAGCACATGCCTGTCAGAATTGGCTTTGATGTCACGTCACAAAATAAACATCTGTGACTCACTTCTGGCAGGGAATCCATTGTGACAAATGTGTGCCCTCATGGCAGTCTGGATGCTACATATTGACTGCGTACTGGCGACAGGTTGAGGCTGGTGGCAAAGACTTCCCATGTCACATGCCAGAGGGACATGCCAGAGATGGTTGAGATAGAGGAAAAGGCTGTGTCATTGTCTTTAGCAAAGGGCAACCATCAATAACTTCGGAGATAGTTTCAGATGATAGCTGTGTTTGATGTTTGGCTGTCTTTCTAGAGATTCTAGGAGAATGTGATGGAGGTCAAGTAGGATAGGAACAAAGGCAGATCTTACGATAAAGATCTTCAGCTCTGATGACGTTAAATTGGCTGACATTTCTGCCTTACTCTCCTCCTCTGCCTCTCTCTCTGTGTTTGGAATATAACAGTCTGACAATGTACTGTTATTTCTATAGAATTTCAATGCAAATATATTCCCCCTTTCACAATGTTACCCAAGCAGGGTTCAGAGCACAGTCAAGATGAAATCAACTGAACACATGATCTTGCTATGGAAGCAAGTGTGGTTTCCACGATACCATCAGACACCATCACATACCAAAGAAATGCATCACATCAATTGAAATCACAGGTAGATGCTTATGGTTTTCAGATATACTGTATTTCCTTTCATGCATTAGCATCCAAATGCCAGGCAATCTGTAAAGGCTTAAAGAAGTGTCCTGATTGAGGAGGATGTGTATCCGGTTAGCATTGTCTCTTGAAATGTATGCCTTATTCCAATGTTTTCTTGCGAATAAAATAGAAAATTATCCAATGACAAGGCCATATTCCATTTCAATGAAAAGTCTCAGACAGATAAACATGTTCCCTGCCTAGCTAAAAGTATTAACCAAATTAAAGAATCTGTCTTACCACTGAACTGAACAGTTCTTCCTCCTAAACCTTATTAATTAAAACTACAGCACAATCGCCTTAAACTCTATGAAATGGATATACAGCTTTTCGAATGAACAGAGCCGCTCTGCGCCATACATTCTCTTGATTGCTGCTCTGGAGCGAAAACAACTCCCTATTTCACTTCATTTTAACAGTGAAATGTAGAATCAGTCTAAACACAGAAAAGGTATCATCCAAAATGTCTGTGAACGTCCAACTATTTTATTTTCTCTCAAATAGTCGGCCTTGACCTACTTCTGACCTTGACCTACTCTCCATTCATCACGTACCAGGATCAATTTTAGAGTTTGATTTGAATGATATGCCAAGTGAATTGGGCCAGCTTTCCCCTGGCTCATATCCAAAACATTGCGCCATTAATATACAGTTTAAATGACACATTTTGAGTGAGTGTACTCCACCAGATGCATCTTAAAATTAGAATAATCACCAGGCATGGCGGTGTTTAGACGAGTCGTGCACCTGCCATCGGAAATGTGCCATATCAATCAAACCTGAGGCGCTAATGATCATCTGCCAGAAGTTCTAGCAGAGGGGACTTCCATCTCCCCCAATCTGTAACCCCGCTCCTCCTCCACAGTCCTAATAGCTCCGGTGCTTTGTCTCCCCCCATCCGCTCTCCTCACTCGAAGATGAATTATTCTCATCCACAATGGAGGTCTGACAGGGTTCACTGTGCCTTTGTCAAAAATAGACAAATAAATAGAAAGGGGAAATTCCAAAAGTAGCGTGCTCGAGACACAGCCCTGTTGCGCACCACCTTGTTGCAGGCTTTAAGTACTGGCTGATAAATGGCCTCATTGACAATATCAGTGTTCTGTCAGGGTGCATCAAAGGTGCTACTTAACCCATGTGTTCTCTTAAGGGTCAAAAATGACCCACCACTATATTTAACAGCAGAGAAAATTTGATGACTTTTCCTAGATTAGTGACATTAGAAAAAGTGAAGCACTACCTTTGTTCATATTTGTACACCACCACGGTACAAACATTTTCTTAGGGACATTTTTGACCCGGCAGTTATAAAATCATTTACACACCTCAAAAAACACAAATACACATTTACATTTTACATTTAAGTCATTTAGCAGACGCTCTTATCCAGAGCGACTTACAAATTGGTGCATTCACCTTATGACACACACCTTACACACACACACCTTACACACACACAAAATGAGAAATTGAGATTATGTGTGCTACAGCTCCCGAAGAGGAAGATCACAATGGTTGGCACAGTTAGAATAAACAAGCCTGAGCTCCCCCCTGCACTCCTCGCAACAAGGGGGAGAAAGGTGTTCTCATCAGTTTGCTTTCTCCCCCACCACCACTCTAGTTTCTCATCTCCCAAAGAGGAACAAGATTGTGGTCCTCCTGAGCACACTGCACAAAACGGCTGAGATCAGTGATCGTGAGGACATGAAGCCAACCATCATCCTGGACTACAACCACAACAAAGGAGGTGTGGACAACCTGGACAAGGTGATTGGAACTTACAGCTGCAGGAGGATGACTTTCTACACATTTCTGCTATTTTAATAGGCTATACAAGTGCTCTTGCTAAAAAATGATGTTTACACCTATGGTTGTAAACATGGTGGTTGGCTTCCTGTAGCAATAATAATAGTTATAATAAACCTCTACTTTAGTAAAGAAAACAATTATGACGTGTGTTGTAATATAAAAAGAGTGGTGTCCACTGATTATATGCAGTCTTTATGCATTGTGAAGAGGGAAAACCCAGATATTCACAAAGTTTGTAATGAATGACAGGTTGTTCCTTCATGCAAAATAGATTTGGGGTTTAGCATTCAATTCAGCTGCTTTATTTGAGGTGTTTTGTGATGGCGAGTCATTTTTACCCTTAGGACAAGGGGAGTATACAGAATGTTGAGACTACACGAGGGTTCAACTTTTACTGCAGTGGCCTAAATCAGGGTCACACAGAGTGTTTCTTGGTAGTCTTAAACAAATCTACTTGAAACAAAAGTATACACCTCACACACATGGTTAGGGGCTTACAAAGAACCAACAGGACCCCGAACAGCATCTACCCCCCTCTGCATTGACCCCCATTTCCACTAACTCTTTTGACTCATCACATATGTTGCTGCTGCTGTTTATTATCTATCCTGTTGCCTAGTACCTTTATTTCTAGTTATATGTACTTCTCTACTTCAATTGCCTTGTACCCCTGCACATCAACTTGGTACTGGTACCCCGTGTATACAGTATAGCCAAGTTATCGTTACTCGTTATGTATTTATTCCTCATGTGATTATTTTCTATTATTTTTCTCTCTGCATTGTTGAGGACACCGTAAGTAAGCATTTCACTGTTAGTCTTGTTGTTTAAAAAGCAAATGACAAATACAATTTCATTTAATCAATGTTTACACAGACATGGCTCCTCGGGTTCCCCAGGGATATTTTCAACATTGGACTAAGCTACACAGGACAGGGGTTACATGGCATCTGAGTACTGGTTTTCTGGAGGGAGGGTAGATAGTCTTTTGGGGAAAGGCTCTGGTGAGTGAATGAGTACTGAGTAGCCTTAGTCCTGTGTGGTTTAGGGTGTTGAACCAATGACGTAGTAGTATGCTGTCCCGGGTTATGGAAATAGACCAGTCAAGCATCAGAGCGCTGGAAGTTCAAGGCTCAGATGGAATTACTGTGATGAGCCTAAACAATTGTATAGTGTAACATCACAGTATACGTTTGCTTTAAATACAAAACAGCATTTTTAGATTTCAACAATTGCATTCATGTGCATGTCATTGTTTTATCTACTGAATTGGGGTCCCCCTACTGAATTTATGTTTCAGAAATGCATTTTCTAATCTAGGTTGCTATTAAAGACTGAGTATCTGCAGTGGGTTGCAGTCTGTTGAAGATGGCCCAACAGAAAGTGATAGGTACAGTAGCAAGCCTCAACGTCTGTGCGGGGGCTGAGATAGATCCATAGAGCATTCATTGGACGCCTCCACACATGTGCTATGGGAAAAGAGATTCAAACGCTCTTAAATGACACAGATGTCCTCTTTATCCCACTCAAACATCAAGACATCTCCGATCAGCAGGTGGTAGAACACTTCTTCTCCTGAACAAACTAATCTGAGCAGACGAGTTTGACACCCACTTTACTTATTCCACCAATGTGTTGAGATGCCGGATCAAATACTGTAACGCTATCATATTATGGTTTGCAGCTATCATAGAAAGTCCATTGATTCTTAGCATGTGGCATGACAGTAAAAATGGAGTATACAATTTTACCCGTAAAGCATTCTAAAGGAAGCAAATTAACACTTTGTCAAATTCATAGGCCTTTTATCCGAATGAATGTGCCCAGAGTGTTAGTCATGCAGTATCGAGCTAGACTCTCCATCACTGCGAGGTGGTGGAAGCCTTCCTCCCAGAGGCCCTTGCACTTGTTGCTGCACACACACAGACATCTAATTTCCCCTGGATGTTTCGTCATTAATTCGCATTGACAGCTAGGACATTGACACACACCTCAAATAACACAATTACATCCATGCCCTGACTCACAGTGGCAGTACGAGGATATTATACACCGTCTCTGGCATACCTTGGGATTTGGGTCCTGTATATTATTAGTTCAATGATATTTATTTTACTTCAAAGCTTAATAATACATTTTCTGATAGTGGTTGCTCTGAGTCTACCCGTAGGTTACCCAATCGATAATTTAGTGTCACATGAGGCCCATTTTTCAGTATTTACTCCAGACAGACATCAGGTGTGGTTCCCTGTTGGATTGCTTGAATACTTTGAAAATGCGGCATTACTTCTGTCCCATCTTTGAGATAATCACTGCTCTTACATTAATAGGTAGGGGAAAGATTGAGTTTCACTAAACAGCTTCCACTGTCAGATCAGTGATTAGATAAAGTATTTGCACGGGACAAATGCCTTGTGCAGTACATTAAACAGTTACTTGACTACCAGACTACCTGACTATGAGAGGAATTGTACTTAGTACTTTCATTTCTAGGGGTGGGTGCTGCTGAGTTGCCATGATTAGAGGTGCTTAATTTAAATAGCTTCATCACAGCTTTATGAATGAGTAATATGTCAAATTGGAGCTTTGGCCTGGCACTGATGAAGCAAATTAATCTTGACAACAATGATGAGGAAAACCATGGCTGATTGACAACATAACTTTTCACCTGAGTCCAACTCTGTGTTTGCTAGCTAGTTGTATACAGAATATATGGTAACAAGTCTTTAGACTTTACTGTGTTTATATCCTCAAAAGTTTGTGGTATGTGTATGTGTTGGTATGTGTATCTGTTGCAGGGTGTAACATTTTTCAAATCAAATATAGTAGGAGTCATTCATAGAAAGCAGTTGGTCATAAGAATTGGATTGCATTTTAGCTGTAATGAAATTATATTTAATTCGTGGATTGGAAAAAAAGAAAATTAATGTGCAGGCTTTTTTCGGCATGCAAAGTAACCGAGTGAGTTGTAAATTCACTTCTAAAGAGAAATTTCTCCGCTTCTCTCTCTCGCTCTCCTCTCTGTACAATTTGTTTGTGTTAGCCTACAGTCTAATCCGCAGCAGACATTTTAGCTCTGGCAGGTTGTGTGGAACTAATCCAAGCTGCAGCTGCCCTGCAGGGGCTGGGATTAATAAACCCAGGCAGGAGGCGTGGCCATCTACCCAAATGGTCCCTCAGCTGACCCCTCTTAGACTTGATATTAACCCCAACAACCAAACACTTCAATACTACCCGCCACCGCCACCATTTTCTGTAACTGAAAGAGTGCTTTGGTAGTGTTGTGTGTTTTGTTGTGTTGTGTATTGGTTGGGAATGCTCATTTTGAATCTCAGGTCCACTCTGGCAGAGCTGGACCATGTACTGTGTTACATTAAGAATCGTTTGTGTAGAGTAGAAACAGTGAAAGCCCTGAATGAAGAGTATTGTTTGTCTCCAAAGGCATTCTCCAGAGAGAAAATGGGGGCCACTTATAAACCCTGTCATTAGACTCCAGGAAGACAGAGTCTGGAAGAGACAGCAGAGTGCATGGCCAAATCCAACCTCATAATGATTTCATACAATGGCCGCCATTAACGCCCAGCAGAGTTTGCACAATGGAGCCACAGAGCATCTTATCCAGGTGGGTCTCCACCTCCAACTGGCCTTTCAGCACGGGGACCTGGAGGGAGGCCAGTGGTCCATCTATTTCCAAGAAAAGGGAATTTATTATTTGGTGGAGATGCCCACCAGTGGTGCCAATACCTGCCAGAGGAAAGGGAGCCATCTGAGGTAGGGCAATGAGAGGAAGCCAAGTTGGGTCTGGAAATGAGAGATGCTTAAAGATACAGTATATGTGATATAAAATAGTTATTATAACACCTTATTTTCTTTTTAACATTTATATCTACATTTCTACAGACAGATTCAATTCCTGTGGTTTCGCAGCATGCGAGGAGAAAGATACCGGAGCTAAGAAAAGAGAAAGCTTTGCAGAGACTGTAGCAGGAGGAGTTATTGAAACACATGTTTATCCAGTCTTGTGTTCACAGTATGTGATAGATGCCTCTATTTACAGTAAGATCCTGTTTAACCTGACCTATGTTTTCTTGGTGTAGTAGCAGGTCTCAAGCCAAGCCTCTTAGTCACACTGGCACTCTGTTTGTAAGCCATGTTAGGAACATTCATTATGATCCCTACAAGGAGTTCTGAGGCACCTTTTCCATTGGCAAGTTTCATTGATTAAACCTTGGTGATATTTTACTGACGTGATGATGCTCAGCTCACAGACTATTGTTTGATCCATTTACATTGTATTATACTGGGACTGGAATTACTTTCCGTCATTTCATTAAATGGAAAATGGAAAATGTCGGTTACAAATTTACTGCGGAATTGGCGAATGGAATGGGCATGTAATTCGTCAATCCTTGTTACCTTTGAGCCCGAATGGAGGGGTGCTGCTGACAGTGATGTCAGTGTCACCTCCAAAATGGAGATAATGTACTCTGAACTGCAGTGATTTCATCAGAGTGAAGTTAATTAAGCAACTTTATTATCCTGACATTAGTAGAAAAATATTGTGAGGGAATGTCTTCTCAATGTATTCTCCTGTGGATTGAAAATGAACAATTTAATATTAGATCTGTCGTGAGGTGACATACCGTGTAAGTAGAAAAGTCAGGATGTGGAAAGTGAAATCCCGAACACTGCACTACTCTTCAAAGCCACCATATGACCCAGTTTATTGGTTGAAAGGAGAAGGATACCAAGAGTCCTGACTTGAGACTGTCATCAAAGGGCCCTTCATGGATGTTGTTTGACCTGTTGCTTATTGGCAGCCACTAGCCCCCTTAGGCCCCCAGGGAGGCCCCAGATTTAGCATTGGTTCACCCACAAAGCCAGTAACCCCCCCCCCAAGCCAATAGCAATTACAGAAAGCCATAATATTTGGCCCCGCTTCCAGACAGGATAATGTCGCTTGCATCATGGGGTCTGTGTGTATGCGTGTGTGTTTGTGTGCGTTTTTGTGCCATTGCAATTGTCGTCCCCAGCTGCCTCCCAGACACCCAATTGTCCTCTATAAACTCAGACGTGTTATTACTTTTGACATTTACAAAGCCATATTTACATTCCCAGGTTTATATTATCCCCTTCTCGTTTCCTCAGATTTAGTGTATGTAAAACTGTGTTGTTGGATTGGCCCCAAATGTCCTATTAGCACTGAGTGAAACAGTGATTGAATCAGTGAATATGGCTTTCTAATTATACATTATACATTTGTTCCCTGTTTTAAATTATCACATTTTTAAACATGACCACTTTCAAAGTCAGTGTTCCTGGACTGAAGTTGTTGAGGCTGCTGTGTGATATCCACTGTGCATTTCTTTTTTTACCTTTACTTAACTAGGATAGTCAGTTAAGAACAAAATTCGTATTTACAATTACAGCCTAGGAACAGTGTGTTAACTGCCTTGTTCAGGTGCAGAACAACATATTTTCTCAGCTGAGGGATTCGATCGAGCAACCTTTCGGTTACTGACCCAAAGCTCTAACCACTAGGCTACCTGCCTCCCCTGCTTATGTAAAGCAGGCCTATGATCTGAGAGATTGTAACAGCTACAGATACATGTATTCTGCTGGGCCTTGTTCAGACAGGGGGAGTCCACTGTTTAATAGTGACCAACATGCTCATTTGTTACAGCCTCTGCCTTGTACATATTTTGTGCAGGCGTAGAGAGATGTTATCTTTACTATTTTCTGACTGTATCGGAGTATGTGTCTATGTCCGAAGCTTTGTGAATGGTTCACCCAAGTGAGCACTGTGCATCAGAACGGTTAGATTCAGCACGTGCGAGCCAAAAGCAGGGACAAGAGTTAGGACTTTTTTTTCACAGAGGTGTAGGTGGAACTTTTAATGAAAATACCGCAACCATGACTAGGTCTAGGGGCGGGTTTTAATGTACCACATTTTCTACCCAGTACCCCCTTTCAGATATGAAGAAAATACGATATAAAAATACATTATTGGTTAAGAAGGCAGTGTTTTGTCAATATATAAACAGAATAGCTCATTTAAAGTTGAACCAAATAAAGCTAAAATGATTATGTGACACTAATCCAAAGCTCCCTAATAGATCATTTGACCTTCCTGAAAAAGGCAAAGGGAGGAATTTATGTAATGATATCCTAAAACATTCTATCGAGTGGGAGTTATACAACTGTAAAGTGGATAAAGACATTATAACCGACTGCAATAATGCAGGCAGTAGGGATTGGGGTGTGAGCATTCGTGTCTGGGCAGAGGAGATGTAGTCATTGTTTGTGTACATCTGTAAGTTGTTGTTAGTATTTGGTGTGGAAAAACAAAAAAAACAAATGGGAGAGAAAATATAACAAATACTTATCCCCGATTGCAGTTTGGAGTTATAGTCAGTTTTCTCCTCTTAAACATCTCAACAAGTGTTACAGATTCATTTTAAGGTGTCAGATAGTATTTTTCACCACGACAAGGTGTTATTTTAGGATGAATCGGGAGAGATTTGATTTCCTCATGGGAGGAAAGCTGGTCTAGCATTGACCAGTTCTTACTACCTTCAGTATAGTCACTTACTTTCATTCTCCACTGGAGAAGAACTAGGTTTCTCAACTGGCTGTACATATGGAAATATACAACATCCAGGAAATAGTGTTACAGGCATTGCAGGTATTGCCATATTCCTTGACAACTTTATATAATCTACCCCAGCCCCTCACACATGTACAGTTGCATCTACAGTACAGCTTCTCTCCGCATGCTTGAAGTGAGATTACTTTTATACACATTAACTATGCCATGACTAAGTGGAGAAGTGGAGCCTCTATAATATAAATTAACACCGTGTTCAAATTAGTGCCGGGGCGTTATCAGTATCGCGATACTTGAAAGCACGAAGCGGATTTAACTTCTTTAGGAAAACAGCCCTAATGTTGGAAACAAACATCATTATGTTGTCATCCAAAGACACATGTATTTATTTTCCAAGCTATAGCACACAATATTTTACATCCAGCAGGTTTTTAAAGGAACAAAGAGTTTGGTCTGCTTTGTGTTTTCATGTTTGCCATGGAAAAAAATATTACAATACTGGTATTGTCCCAGTCTTACTTCAAATGCAGGCCTGGGTAACCCAGCGAATTCACCCCACAGGCACTGCATAGTTGGCTTCATACTGATGTACCTCCCAATGAAAATAAACCTCAGCAGCTCTGAAGTAGCACTAAACAGCAACTCATTACGGTTGCCCATTGTCCGTGCATGAAAAAGAGCTGTAGCACCCCTGCTGCAGACCTCTATGTACGGTGTCTATTTTGGACACCCAAGCTGACTTCTGACATCTATTATTTGAAAAAGTGACATGGTTTATCAGTTTATGAACATCAGCTGGATTGTCAGGTGACTGTTTATCCATCTGTTTTCTTTGTGTATCTACTGTATATATTAGTTCATTATCATATTTAGTAAAGGACAATATTTTAATAACTATATGCTGAGATATTGAGATTAGAGTATTAAATATAATAATGTTTGAGGGTGTAGAATAGATGAGTTCCAGAGTCTGGTAGTAGAATGGATCAATTCCAGAGTCTGGGAGTAGAATGGATCAGTTCCAGATTCTGGGCATAGAATGGTTCAGTTCCAGAGTCTGAGCGTAGAATAGATCAGTTCTAGAGTCTGAACGTAGAATGGATCAATTACAGAGTCTGGTAGTAGAATGGATCAATTCCAGAGTCTGAACGTAGAATGGATCAATTACAGAGTCTGAGCGTAGAACGGATCAGTTCCAGACTCTGGGGGTAGAGTCTGGACATAGAATGGATCAGTTCCTGAGTCTGAGCATATAATGGATCAGTTACAGATTCTGGGAGTAGAATGGATCAGTTCCAGAGTCTGGGCATAGAATGGTTCAGTTCCAGAGTCTGAGCGTAGAATAGATCAGTTCTAGAGTCTGAACGTAGAATAGATCAGTTACAGAGTCTGAGCGTAGAATGGATCAGTTCCAGAGTCTGAGTGTAGAATAGATCAGTTGCAGAGTCTGAGCGTAGAATGGATCAGTTACAGAGTCTGAGCATAGAATGGATCAATTACAGAGTCTGAGCGTAGAATGGATCAGTTCCAGAGTCTGAGTGTAGAATGGATCAGTTCCAGAGTCTGAGCGTAGAATGGATCAGTTACAGAGTCTGAGCATAGAATGGATCAATTACAGAGTCTGAGCGTAGAATGGATCAGTTACAGAGTCTGAGCGTAGAATGGATCAATTACAGAGTCTGAGCATAGAATGGATCAATTACAGAGTCTGAGTGTAGAATGGATCAATTACAGAGTCTGAGTGTAGAATGGATCAGTTACAGAGTCTGAGCGTAGAATGTATCAGTTCCAGAGTCTGAGTGTAGAATAGATCAGTTACAGAGTCTGAACGTAGAATAGATCAGTTCCAGAGTCTGAGCGTAGAATGGATCAGTTACAGAGTCTGGGAGTAGAATGGATCAGTTCCTGAGTCTGAGCATAGAATAGATCAGTTCTAGAGTCTGAACGTAGAATGGATCAATTACAGAGTCTGGTAGTAGAATGGATCAATTCCAGAGTCTGGGAGTAGAATGGATCAGTTCCTGAGTCTGAGCATAGAATGGTTCAGTTCCAGAGTCTGAGCGTAGAATAGATCAGTTCTAGAGTCTGAACGTAGAATGGATCAATTACAGAGTCTGAGCGTAGAACGGATCAGTTCCAGAGTCTGGGGGTAGAGTCTGGACATAGAATGGATCAGTTCCTGAGTCTGAGCATAGAATGGATCAGTTCCAGATTCTGGGAGTAGAATGGATCAGTTCCAAAGTCTGGGCATAGAATGGTTCAGTTCCAGAGTCTGAGCGTAGAATAGATCAGTTCTAGAGTCTGAACGTAGAATAGATCAGTTCCAGAGTCTGAGCGTAGAATGGATCAGTTACAGAGTCTGAGCATAGAATGGATCAGTTCCAGAGTCTGAGTGTAGAATGGATCAGTTCCAGAGTCTGAGTGTAGAATGGATCAGTTCCAGAGTCTGGGGGTAGAGTCTGAGCATAGAATGGATCAGTTCCTGAGTCTGAGCGTAGAATGGATCAGTTCCAGAGTCTGAGCGTAGAATGGATCAGTTCCAGAGTCTGAGCGTAGAATGGATCAGTTCCAGAGTCTGAGCGTAGAATGGATCAGTTACAGAGTCTGAGCGTAGAATGGATCAGTTACAGAGTCTGAGCATAGAATGGATCAGTTCCAGAGTCTGAGTGTAGAATGGATCAGTTCCAGAGTCTGAGCGTAGAATGGATCAGTTACAGAGTCTGAGCATAGAATAGATCAGTTACAGAGTCTGAGCGTAGAATGTATCAGTTCCAGAGTCTGAGTGTAGAATAGATCAGTTGCAGAGTCTGAACGTAGAATGGATCAGTTACAGAGTCTGAGCATAGAATGGATCAATTACAGAGTCTGAGCGTAGAATGGATCAGTTCCAGAGTCTGAGTGTAGAATGGATCAGTTCCAGAGTCTGAGCGTAGAATGGATCAGTTCCAGAGTCTGAGCATAGAATGGATCAGTTACAGAGTCTGAGCGTAGAATGGATCAGTTCCAGAGTCTGAGCATAGAATGGATCAATTACAGAGTCTGAGCGTAGAACGGATCAGTTCCAGAGTCTGGGGGTAGAGTCTGGGCGTAGAATGGATCAGTTCCAGAGTCTGAGCGTAGAACGGATCAGTTCCAGAGTCTGGGGGTAGTGTCTGGGCGTAGAATGGATCAGTTCCAGAGTCTGAGCGTAGAATGGATCAGTTCCAGAGTCTGAGCGTAGAATGGATCCGTTCCAGAGTCTCTTAAGCTCCTAGGGTTGTGGCCCCCTTCAAGTGATGGACCAGAGTACAATGCATTCTATGGCAGGTCAAATGCAATGGGCTTCCCCACTGTTTGAAGAGAGAGTACTAAGGGGGGGTGTGGGGTTGTTTGTGTTGGAGACTGACCTCAATGTCTGTATTGTTTGTACTTTTGTTCCCCACAGGGTATGGGTGCGGTGTACAATGCATACTAGACCACAGGCCTCCTGGTGTGGCTTGGAGAAGTGTTCAGATGCATTGCTGGTGTTGTCTACCTTATGTCTCCATCTTTGCTTCAGATTTGATACTTTCTTTTGATAAGGAGTACAATGCTTGAAAGAGTGACACAAGGAGTCAATAAAAGAAGTCCCAACGTCCACTATAACATGTAAAGATCGGCAGGATAAGGAGGTAAAATATGCTTTCTCATGTTGTTACTCAGCTGCTTAGTTGTTGGATGTTGATGCTTTTCTATGTACAGTTCAAGGGACGCTTTGCTGCAGTATGGACACAGTAGAGTGCCGTGTCGTACCAAGAACTAAGTTCAACGCTAGTTCAATTCTTATCTTCTAACATTGGGATTTTAAGGGAATTAATATCAAAGTGGCAAGATGAGGCGTTTGCATTTCCTTAGAAAATATACAGTACAGTGTGTTTTGATATTTGATTGGGAGGTCGCCTGTAGATCCTCAGTGCAGTGTCAGGTAGCCTAAAGATTAGAGCGTTGGGACAGTAACCAGAAGGTCGCTGGTTTGAATACCTGAGGCGACAAGGTGAAAAATCTGCCAATGTGCTCTTGAGCAAGGCACGTAACCCTAATTTGCTCCAGGTACACTGTACGACTATGGATAACCCTGTAGAAAAACACATGTCACTTCACCTATCTGGTGTATGTGACAATAAAAAATGTATTCGATTTGTGACTCAAATATAAGCTACCTCCTATATCCCCAGCCTGTGATATTTACCAAATCTGGGCCTCAACTGTAACACCTCTTTGCTTCATTTGTATCATGTCACTTTTGTTTGGGAGCCTACATCTGAAACAAATGTCCATACATCTGTCAGATCCATTAAAACTATTATCACCAGGGCATTGCTGTTGGGACTCCAGACAACTTGTCACTCAGTCAAACAGCAAGGCCTCCTCTCTAACTTTCTTCTTCACTCCACAGTTAAAACCTCAGAGTCAATACAGGATCCCAGGTTTGCAATAGAGGCAGCAAAAGAATCAGGGTGTACACAGCCACTTTGACATTGGTTTTTAGGTCCCCTATGTTTCAACCAGAAATGGTTGTAAATGTAGCTAACGCTCAGACCCACTTAGTCATAATGTGATGGGGAGTACCTTGACTTGCGCTGTTGATAGAAAATCAAGATTGTTTTTTGGGGGGGAAATTACTTGAGACAAAGACGTTGGATTGAAAATCAAAAAGGGTGTTGTCTCGCCCCACAAGAGACACTTAAGGACCTGTGATTTATCTATACACCACAGTGATGTATGGCTTCTCTTAATGTGAGGAACGAATAGGCGGCAAGGTGGGATTATTTGAGTCACTTTGATTAAGGCTCCGCAATGAGGGTTAATTAAAGTGTGTTTTTCCCTTGGTTGAATTCTAATTTAAGCAATAACTGACTGTGCGCAACATTAATTTCCAATCGCCAAAAGGCCACTGCGTGTCTGTGAGAGTGTGTGTGCATATCCTTGGGTACAAAAGTGTTTGAAATGAAAAATTGTAATTAAGATTGTGGCAGTGCAATGGAAAAAGGATGGGTTACCCGATGCCTTTCGTGTGGGTTTGTGCCCAACTACTTTTATTTCAAATGATCCTACATTTTAGTGCCTCTGTTTGTCAGAACAACCATCTCACTGAAATACTAGGTGAATTTAGAGGCTATCACTGGAATTTAAATGACAGCGATCCTGCGTACGATGGAATATAATGGTGCCTTGTATTAGTGATACACTCTAAAAAGAAAAGGTTCCTGGAGTATCCTTTAATTCTTCAAATTGAAACTGTGGGGGAACCCCTATAAATTCCTCTTTTAATGGATCCTCGAAAAACCTTTCGAATTAAACTTTTGGGGTACATTTTTTAACTACCGCCCCTATTATTATGAATAATAATACACATAACAAGAACATTATTTTTGTTGTCATTGTTTGATTTGATTTTTGTGGAAAAATCTAAATATGAGTTAAACTCCCAGCAGAGGCCGAAGTCCAATGGGCACAGTTGAAGTCGGAAGCTTACATACATTTCAGTTGGAGTCATTAAAACTTGTTTTTCAACCACTCCAATAATATAATAATAATAATAATATATGCCATTTAGCAGACGCTTTTATCCAAAGCGACTTACAGTCATGTGTGCATACATTCTACGTATGGGTGGTCCCGGGAATCAAACCCACTACCCTGGCGTTACAAGCGCCATGCTCTACCAACTGAGCTACAGAAGGACTCCACAAATGTATTGTTAACAAACTATAGTTTTGGCAAATCAGTTATGACATCTATTTTGTGCATGACACAAGTACCTTTTCCATTAATTATTTACAGACAGATTATTTAACTTATAATTCACTATATCACAATTCCAGTGGGTCAGAAGTTAACATACACTAAGTTGACTGTGCCTTTAAGTAGCTTGGAAAATCCCAGAAAATGATGTCATGGCTTTAGAAGCTTCTGATAGGCTAATTGACATCATTTGAGTAAATTGGAGGTGTACCTGTGGATGTATTTCAAGGCCTACCTTCAAACTCAGTGCCTCTTTGCTTGATATCATGGGAAAATCTAAAGAAATCATCCAAGACAAAAGATTGTAGACCTCCACATGTCCTTGGGGCAATTTCCAAATGAAGGTACCATGCTCATCTGTACAAACAATAGTATGCAAGTATAAACACCATGAGACCATGCAGCCGCCATACCGCTCAGGAAGGAGACAAGTTCTGTCTCCTAGAGATGAGCGTACTTTGGTGTGAAAAGTGCAAATCAACCCCAGAACAACAGCAAAGGACCTTGTGAAGATGCTGGTGGAAACAGGTACAAAAGTATCTATATCCACAGTAAAACGAGTTCTATATTGACATAACCTGAAAGGTCGCTCAGCAAGGAAGAAGCCACTGCTCCAAAACCGCCATAAAAAAGAAAGGCTTTTGTTTGCACCTGCACATGGGGACAAAGATCATACTTTTTGGGGAAATGTTCTCTGATCTGATGAAACAGAAATATAACTGTTTGGCCATAATGACCATTGTTATGTTTGGAGGAAAAAGAGGGAGGCTTGCAAGCCAAAGAACACAATCCTAACCGTGAAGCACGGAGATGGCAGCATCATGTTGTGGGGGTGCTTTGCTGCAGGAGGGACTAGTGCACTTTCACAAAATAGATGGCATCATGAGGCAGGAAAACGATGTGGATATATTGAAGCAACATTTCAAGACATCAGTCAGGAAGTTAAAGCTTGGTCGCAAATGGGTCTTCCAAATGGACAATGACCCCAAGCATACTTCCAAAGTTGTGGAAAAATGGCTTAATTAAGGACAACAAAGTCAAGGTATTGGAGTGGCTATCACAAAGCCCTGAGCTCAATCCTATAGAAAATGTGTAGGCAGAACTGAAAAGCGTGTGCGAGCAAGGAGGCTTACAAACCTTACTCAGTTACAGCAGCTCTGTCAGGACGAATGGCCCAAGTTCACCCAACTTATTGTGGGAAGCTTGATATGAAGGCTACCCGAAACGTTTTACCCAAGTTAACCAATTTAAAGGCAATGCTACCAAATACTAATTGAGTGTATGTAATCTTCTGACCCACTGGGAATGTGATGAAAGAAATAAAAGCTGAAAGAAATAATTCTCTCTCATATTATTCATTTCACATTCTTAAAATAAAGTGGTGATCTGAATTTTTACTAGGATTAAATGTCAGGAATTGTGAAAATTAAACGTATTCGGCTAAGGTGTATTTAAACTTCGGACATCAACTGTATATCCTCTGTCGTGTAGATGTTAATGTGTTGATGTTTTCCGTATCCAATGATTTTCCCGTGCATGGTGGTCGAACAGATTTCCTGTTATATTCATCAGATGTGTAGGGAGGGTGAAGTCTATGTATCCCAAAAATTGCAATTATACAGATGATTAACAAAACATGCACACAACAGTATTCATACCTTGGTTTTTGTCGTGAATGAAAAATCAAAACCGTTTTGATAATGGTGTTTGTACACACACCTTGTTCATAATGTAGAGGCCTATGGTATATTCATTGAAGAGGTAAGGGAGGAGGATGGTAAATAAGATCTGCATAACATACCAATAACAATTGACATACCTTTGTATGTCTCCTCCTCTGTATACCTGCAGACACAGACACAAAAGTGAGCAGTTCAGTCATCCGCACCCAAAACAAGCTAGCCCTCAACATATTCTTATAGCCTACATATTCTTACCTCTTTGTTGATTGATATCCATTGAACTGTGTCCAGTTTCTGTTTTAGAGGGATTTGCACAAATAGATAGATGGTATCATCATAAAACAATATCATTTTAGATCATACAAGGAACAAACATTACCTTAAATTGAGGAGATCTTTATGGTTTTCAGTAAAGTGCCTGCACCTGCTGTCCTTCCAAATTCAAATCCAAATGTTTCAGTTGGGCAGTAGGGTTCCTGCAAGAACCCTCACAAACTAAGCATGTTTCTCGATGAACCCCTCCTCCTACGAGGTTCTTGGAAGAACCTTTTGGGGGCTATTTTCAGTGCCAAGAACCCTAAGATTCTTTGAAGAACTTTGAAGATCTTAGAAGAACCCTAGTTGAACCCCTCATTTTTTAGACTGTAGTCACTCTTGAATGAGATTGAATTACACCCATATGTTACAGCTGAAATTACAGATATTACAGAAATTACCCTGCACATTGTGCCCCAATCCCTTCTGGTATATTCAGTTATTCTGACTTTACTCCACTCCAGTACCCATGGGTTAACAAACCATGCTGAAGTGAAACTTCGTAAAATGTGACACAAAATTTGGAAAATACAGAAGCCTATTAAAAGATAAGTATGGATCTGTAACAGAGGAAGCCTCTGAGTTTACTGGCTAGAAAACAACCACTTCGTTTTTGTTTCCTTCGACAGCAGCTTTGGACCTTTTTGACGAGTTCAACGAATTAGACAAGTGGGATAAAGCCTATGATCGATTGCCATGGGAATGCACAATGCCAGTCAGGAATCCATCCATTCTAATGCATCAACTCTCACATTTAAATATATTTCTCCCTCTTCCGTAGAAATGGCATAACAATATCAAATTGATGCATTCTAAGCATGTTTCCCATGATTTATACCCCACACCAGAATAGATTGGAGACTCACTGAAGAGGTTTTTTTCCCTCTCTGATGAACTAAAATACATTTATTGAATAAAGTTGACAAGCAATTTAAGACGCAACATTTTCTTTGTCTCTGTGGATTTATTTTGTAGAATACCTTGAGAGAATCACTTTGTCTTCCACTCTGGTGTGTCTAAAACTCCCACCAAAATATGATGCTTGGCGATTATGCTTTTCGTGCCAGTGGGTAACTTCAAAAGCCAGAGACTGAGGTGATATTGTTTCTGGTCCATAGTTCATGAGGGCCATACTATCTGCTTAGTTACTTTACTTTATTAATAGAGATGCATTTTGACTGGATTTCGACTTTATACTATCAAGCATATGAAGCACCTGGATGAGTGCTACATACAGTCAACCATTATTTTTATTTCAATATGTATATATCCCACGGACTTTGACGGTCCAATTTTCCCTTTTCAGGTGAAATCCTTTTTCTCTTTTTCTTTCTGATAGTGTGGGCAATTCCCACTCCTCTTGTATTTTTACAAGCTAACCGCTCGACCAAAACATCCTATTTTTCTAATTGGAAAAACAACAGCCTTGAAACGTCTCTTGAAGCAGGGGGGTTATACTCATCAGAGGGTGGAATCAACCTTCCTTGACACATGGTAGTTCTACTCCCTTCTCATTGATAAGGCCAAGGCTACTAAAGACATGAAACATGTTGATCTTTCCAACTGACCTTGCAGTAAACTCTCACTGTATGTCTTTCTCTTGTCTGTCCCTGTCAGATCAGTTTGATTGCCGATATAGGACATAGGATATGTCATGTGATCTGCTAACCCTGACACGAACACACACACACACACACACACACACACACACACACACACACACACACACACACACACACACACACACACACACACACACACACACACACACACACACACACACACACACACACACACACACACACACACACACACACACACACACACACACACACACACACACACACACACACAAACTTGACACCTCATCAGCCAAGGGCAAGCTGCCAACCACCCCCTGCTCTGCCAGTCTCGGAGCAAAGACAAGTTGTGTGTTAAAGTGCTCTGGGGTCTTGGTCAGATCTACCCACCAGTAAGGAATACTAGATGCACTCTGACGTCTTCTGTTACTAGACTTGGTGTTCCTTTTCCATCATCAATGTCAGGAATACATCTCCTAAAGCAAATTGGCAACCTCTTCTCTTTCTAGGTGTATGTTGTATGTAAAATATCCTCTAAGTGGCATTACTGAACAACTGATGGGTAGAATTTTTAAGTTAGGGCAAAGCTTTTATTGACTATTTTAGGTATCTACAATGACCAACAATATAATATATGTTTCATGAGCTGAAATAAAAGATCACAGAAATGTTCCATACTCACAAAAAACATCTTTCTCTTAAATGTTGTGCACACATTTGTTTACATTCCTTCTAGTTAGCATTTCTCCTTTGCCAAGATAAGCCATCCACCTGACAGGTGTGGCATATCAAGAAGTTGATTAATTTAGCGATCGGCTTGAGGAGAGGAGAGCTCCTAACAACAAAACACTTTTTTTCACAGTGATAGGTTTGATAAATTCACCTCTGAAGGCGAAATGTGTACTTACATTCTGAAATCTTACTCTGATTTATCATCCGAAGTGTCCCAGAGATAACATGAAGTGTTGTTTTGTTAGATGAAATCCTTTTTCATATCCTAAAAAGGTCCATATAGCATGCACAATCGATTTTGTGTTTCCACTCGTTCAATTTGCAAAGAAAATAATCTCACCCTAAACGTTGTTTCAACCAGTCAAACCGCTATAGTATGTATTCCTCAGAGATCCTAGAACATAACAAGAATAAATAGCGTGGTAGTTCCTGTAGGACACCATATTTGGTCAGAGAGTGACGGCTATCCCTAAGAAGATTTATTTTAAACCGCATGATCAATCAATGAAATGTATTTATAAAGCCCTTCTTACATCAGCTGATGTCACAAAGTGCTGTACAGAAACTCAGCCTAAAACCCCAAACAGCAAGCAATGCAGGTGTAGAAGCACGGTGGCTATGTAAAATTGACTAGAAATGCCAGAACCTAGGAAGAAACCTAGAGAGGAACCAGGCTATGAGGGGTGGCCAGTCCTCTTTTGGCTGTGCCAGGTGGAGATTATAACCGAACATGGCCAAGATGTTCAAATGTTCATAGATGACCAGCAGGGTCAATTCATAATAATAATCACAGTGGTTGTCGAGGGTGCAACAGGTCAGCACCTCAGGAGTAAATGTCAGTTGGCTTTTCATAGCCGATCATTCACAGTATCTCTACCGCTCCTGCTGTCTCTAGAGAGTTGAAAACAGTATGTATACGTGCTACCTGAGACGTCTGTTCCATATCCGCAGGCAGAACAGTTGAAACTGGAGCAGCAGCACGGCCAGGTGGACTGGGGACAGCAAGGAGTCATCAGGCCAGGTAGTGCTGAGGCATCCTGAGGCTCAGGTCCTCCGAGAGAGAGAAAGGAAGAAAGAAATAGAGAGAGCATACTTAAATTCACACAGGACACCGGATAAGACAGGAGAAATACTCCAGATATAACAGACTGACCCTAATCCCCCGACACAAATTACTGCAGTATAAATACTTGAGGCTGAGACAGGATGGGTCAGGAGACACTGTGGCCCCGTCCGACGATACCCCCGGACTGGGCCAAACAGGCAGGATATAACCCCACCCACTTTGCCAAAGCACAGCCCCCACACCACTAGAGTGATATCTTCAACCACCAACTTACCATCCTGAGACAAGGCCAAGTATAGCCCACGAAGATCTCCACCACGGCACAACCCAAGGGGGGCGCCAACAAGGACAGGAATATCACGTTAGTGACTCAACCCACTCAAGTGACGCACCCCTCCTAGGGATGGCATGGAAGAGCACCAGTAAGCTAGTGACTCAGCCCCTGTAATAGGGTTAGAGGCAGAGAATCCCTGTGGAGAGAGGGGAACTTTGCTCCAGTGCCTTGCCTTTCATCTTCACACTCCTGGGCCAGACTACACTCAATCATAGGACCTACTGAGGAGATGAGTCTTCAATAAAGACTTAAAGGTTGAGACCGAGTCTGCGTCTCTCACATGGATCGGCAGACCATTCCATAAAAATTGAGCTCTATAGGAGAAAGCCCTTTCTCCAGCTGTTTGATTAGACATTTTAGGGACAGTAAGGAGGCCTGCGCCTTGTGGCCATAGGGTATGTGTAAGTATGTACGGCAGGACCAAATCGGAAAGATAGGTAGGAGCAAGCCCATGTAATTCTTTGTAGGTTAGCAGTAAAACCTTGAAATCAGCCCTTGCCTTAACAGGAAGCCAGAGGCTAGCACTGGAGTAATATGATCAAATACTTTGGTTCTGGTCAAGATTCTAGCAGCCGTGTTTAGAACTAACTAAAGTTTATTTAGTGTTTTATCCGGGTAGCCGGAAAGTAGAGCATTGCAGTAGTCTAACCTAGTAGTGGCAAAAGCATGGATTCATTTTCTGCATCATTTTTGTACAGAAAGTTTCAGATTTTTGCAATGTTCGTCAAAAGAGAGATCAGGGTCCAGAGTAACGCCAAGGCCCTTCACAGTTTTATTTTAGACGACTGTACAACCATCAAGATTCATTGTCAGATTCAATGAAAACAATAGTGGTCCTAAAATTGAGCCTTGTGGAACACCAACATTTACAGTTGATTTGTCAGAGGACAAACCATCCACAGAGGCAAATTGATATCTTTCTGACAGATATGATCTAAACCAGGCCAGAACTTGTCCGTGTAGACCAATTTAGGTTTCCAATCTCTCCAAAAGAATGTGGTGATCGATGGTATCAAAAGCAGCACTAAGGTCTAGGAGCAAGAGGACAGATGCAGAGCCTCAGTCTGATGCCATTAACTTCTTGCGTCGAGCCAACCCGGATCCGGGATCATGACTACAGCCTCAAGCCCATTACCATAACGTAACGTTAACTATTCATGAAAATCGCAAATGAAATTAAATCAATTTGCTAGCTCTCAAGCTTAACCTTTTGTTAACAACACCGTCATCTCAGATTTTAAAAAATATGCTTCTCAACCATAGCAAACTAGCATTTAGCATTTAGCGTTAGCATTTAGCATTAGCATTTAGCGTTAGCATTAGCAGGCAACATTTTCACAAAAACCAGCAAAAACATTCAATAAATAATTTAACATTGAAGAACTTCGGATGTTTTCAATGAGGAGACTCAGTTAGATAGCAAATGTTCAGTTTTCCTGAAAGATTATTTGTGCAGGAGAAATCGGTCCGTTTTCTGCGTCATGTTTGGCTACCAAACACGAAAATGAAAATTCAGTTATAAAAACGCCAAACTTTTTCCAAAATAACTCCATAATATTGACTGAAACATGGCAAACGTTGTTTAGAATCAATCCTCAAGGTGTTTTTCTACATATGTCTTCAATGATGTATCGTTCCTGGAAGTGTGCTTCTCCCTCTGAATGGCATGGTAAAATGATTGCCACTGAGAATTGCGCACCAATTTAGACAAAGGACACCGGGCGGACACCTGGCAAATGTAGTCTCTTATGGCCAATCTTCCAATGATATGCCTACAAATACGTCACAATGCTGCAGACATCTTGGATGAACGGCAGAGAGCTTAAGCTCATTCACAGCACATTCACAGCCATATAAGGAGACGATAGTAAAACAGAGCTTTCAAAAATTCAGCTCATTTCCTGTTTGAGGTTTCATCTTGGTTTCGCCTGTAGCATCAGTTCTGGGGCACTCACAGATAATATCTTTGCAGTTTTGAGTGTTTTCTTTCCAAAGCTGCCAATTATATGCATAGTCGAGCATCTTTTCGTGACAAAATATTGCGCTTAAAACGGGCACGTTTTTTAATCCAATAATGACATAGCGCCCCCATAGGTTGAAGAGGTTAAAAGGTAATTTACCACCTTCAGAAGTGCAGTCTCAGTGCTATGATTGGGTCTAAAACCAGACTGAAGCGTTTCGTATACATTGTTTGTCTTCAGGATGGAAGTGAGTTGCCAGGTCGCAATTGTAAATGAGAACTTGTTCTCAACTTGCCTACCTGGTTAAATAAAGGTTAAATAAATGTTTTAAAAAAAATTCAGATGAATGGGAGATTTGATATCGGCCGACAGTTTTTTACGTGGTAGATTCAAGGGAATACCTCCCAGATTTCAGTTCTTATGGCTTCCACTAGATGTCAACAGCCTTTAGAAAGGGTTTCAGGCTTGTTTTTCTTAAAATGAATTAGTAAATGTAGTTTAGTGGCTCTCAGTTTGGACTGTAGTCTTGTGGCGCGCATGGATGAGGGCGCGCACTTCGTTATTTATCTCCGGTATTGAACATACTACATTCTGTCTGAAATTGTATTGTTTATTTACATATTAGGGTCCTGAGGATTGGTTAGAAATGTTGTTTGACTTGTTTGGACGAAGTTTATTGGTAACTTTTGGGATTCCTTTGTATGCATGTTGAACGATTGGAACAGGTGGATTTACTGAATCATACGCGCCAACTAATCTGACTTTTTTGGGATATAAAGAATGACTTTATCGAACAAAACAACCATTTGTTGTGTAGCAGGGACCCTTGGGATTGCAAAAAGAGGACAATTTGAATATTACCTGCCATGACTACAAGGTCCGATTGGAATTCAGGAAACTCTGTATATGGCCCAGGAGGCCGGTAAACAGTAGCTATAAAAAGTGTTTGAGTTGGCTGCATAGATTTCATGACTAGAAGCTCAAAAGACGAAAATTTTTTTTTTTTTTTGTAAATTGAAATTTGCTGTCGTAAATGTTAGCAACACCTCCAACTTTGCGGGATGTGTGGGGGATATGGTCACTAGTCTAACCAGGAGGTGAGGCCTCATTTAACACAGTAAATTCATCAGGCTTAAGCCATGTTTCAGTCAGGCCAATCACATCAAGATTATGATCAGTGACTATAACTGCCTTGGAAGTGAGGGATCTAACATTAAGTAGCCCTATTTTGAGATGTGAGGTTTCACAATCTCTTTCAATAATGTCAGGAATGGAGGAGGTTTTTATTCCAGTGAGATTGCGAACACCGCCATGTTTAGTTTTGCCCAACCTAGGTCGAGGCACAGACAGTCTCAATGGGGGTAGCTGAGCTAACTACACTGACTGTGCTAGTGGCAGACTCCACTAAGCTGGCAGGCTGGCTAACAGCCTGCTGTCTGGCCTGCACCCTATCTCATTGTGGAGCTAGGGGAGTTAGAGCCCTGTCTATGTTTGTAGATAAGATGAGTGCACCCCTCCAGCTAGGATGGACTCCGTCACTTATCAACAGGCCAGGCTTGGTCCTGTTTGTGGGTGAGTCCCAGAAAGAGGGCCAATTATCTACAAATTCTATCTTTTGGGAGGGGCAAAAAACAACAGTTTTCAACCAGCGATTGAGATGTGAGACTCTGCTGTAGAGCTCATCACTCCCTCTAACTAGGAGGGGGCCAGAGACAATTACTCGATGCCGACACATCTTTCTAGCTGATTTACACGCTGAAGCTATGTTGCGCTTGGTGACCTCTGACTGTTTCATCCTAACATCGTTGGTGCCGACGTGGATAACAATATCCTATACTCGGCAGTTTTAGCTTTAGCCAGCACCATCTTCAGATTAACCTTAACGTCGGTAGCCCTGCTCCCTGGTAAACGGTGTATGATCACTGTATGATTTGTTTTAAGTCATTACACAGGTGCATATTGTGTTATGGACAGTAAAAGGCAACTCTAAAGTGTGCAGTTTTGTAACACAACACAATGCCACAGATGTCTCAAGTTTTGAGGGAGTGTGCTTTTGGCAATCTGACTGCAGGGATGTCCCCCTGAGCCGTTGCCGGAGAATTAAAATGTTAATTTCTCTACCATAAGCCTCCTCCATGTAGTTTTATAGAATTTGGTAGTACCTCCAACTGGCATCACAACCGCAGACCACGTGTAACCACGACAGCCTTTCACTTGCGGAATCGTCTGAAACCAGCCACCCGGACAGCTGATGGAACTGTTGGTTTGCACAACTGAATAAACCATCTTAGGGAAGCTCATCTGAGTGCTCGTCATCCTTACCAGGATCTTGACCTGACTGCAGTTCTGCGTCATAACCACCTTCAGTGGGCAAATGCTCACCTTCAATGGCTACTGGCACACTGGAGAAGTGTGCTCTTCAAAGTGTGTATGACGGAGTGTGAGCGAGTGGGTTTGCTGATGTCAACGTTGTGAACAGAGTGCCCCATGGTGGTGGTGGTGGGATTATGGTATGGGCAGGCATAAGTTACAGACAACAAACACAATTGCCTTTTATGAATGGCAATTTGAATGCACAGCGATTCCGTGACAAGATCCTGAGGCCCATACTAGTTCCAGTCATCCGCCACCATCACCTCATGTTTCAGCATGATAATGCATGGTCCCATGTCACAAGGATCTGTACACGGTTCCTGAAAGCAAAAAATGTCCCAGTTCTTACATGGCCTGCATACTCACCAGCCATGTCACCCATTGAGCATGTTTGGGATGCTCTGAATCGATGTGTACGATAGCGTGTTCCAGTTTCGGCTAATATCCAGCATATTCGCACAGCCATTGAAGAGAAGTGGGACAACATTCCACAGGCTACAAACAACAGCCTGATCAACTACAACGCAAAAAAGATTTTGTGTTGCGTGAGGCAAATGGTGGTCACACACATTTTTTAAGGTATCTGTGACAAACAGATGCATATGTGTATTCCCAGTCATGTGAAATTCATAGATTAGGACCTGATTAATTAATTTAAATGTACTGATTTCCTTATATGAATTGTTGCATGTTGCGTTTATAGTTCTGTTCGGTGTAATTGCTATTAGTTATATGATACTCGTAAGGATGAGATAAAGCTTGATATGAACTGCGTCCATTTTCCATGTTAACAAAATATAACAAGTAGTAAGCAGTGGACACACACACAGATAATAGTGAACAGCAGTGGAAATAGCAATGGTTCCATTCTTTGTAGAATATCACTCCACTCTTTGTCAAAGTATTCCTTAGATCTTAAATCCACCGATCATAAAGGATGTTCAACTCATAAACTGTTTATTCGTGAGTTCAGTTCTGTTAGTTGCAGGGAAGTCTCAAGTAAACAAACAGCTACTAGAGGAAAAACAAACTTCATTGCTGGTGTTTGATTTTCTATATTTGTTTCCAGAAAATGTTCTGGGTCGAAATAAATGTACATTTTTATTCATAAACAAAGGTTGAGAGTGAAGATGGAATATGTAGACATAGACCAACACCAAGACATAGTGGACATCTACACCAGTGTTTCCCAACCCTGGCCCTCCAGTAGCCCCAACAGTACACATTTTTATTGTAACCCTGGACAAGCACACCTGATTCAACTTCTCAACTAATCATCAATCTCAATGAGGTGTGTTTGTCCAAGGCTACAACAAAAATGTGTACTGTTGGGGGTACTCGAGGACCAGGGTTGGGAAACACTGACCTACATGATGGCTTTGAAACATAAAACTCTCACTCAAGCTATGATGTATTGATGGAAGAATAGTGACATTTTTTTCAGGGAAAAATCCACCACCTCTGATGTCCGGCTAAAACCATTGATTTTTGACAACTCTGCTTTGGTTCCTACAGAAAATGACATGTGACATGGCTCAGCGTTGTTACTGTGCATGCATGAATTGGATGATTCACCCCATTGTTCGCTTTCTTGCTCTGTTTTACAAAGTGCCTGAAGGGTTTAAGAAGAGGAATTGAGAGCCGTGAGGGCTGTCTAGCTATCTCAGTCTCCAGCTGCGTCTGAAATAGAAAATTGTGGAAACTTAAAGTAAACAATAAGCACTAAAGTGTAATATGGGTTGACAATGCCTCCTGAATTCCACATTAAGAATAATAATTCACACTTGCCCATGTGGAATTAATGTACAATACAGTATGTCTCTAAACTGTGTACTGTATATTTGAAGTATATGACATGTACGGTGTGGAGACTGGAGTGCATGTATTGTATATTATACAGCATTGACAAAATCAAATTCCTTTCAAGGATATAGTTATTATTTCTGATATGCTCTCGAGATGAATTACAATGACAAGCCAGGCTAGTCTTTTGAAATGTTGTTGTTATGTGGCAGGGATCCTTGGGTAAGCAGGAACAAATCCTTGTTATTATTGACGTCGGGCCCGGCTTGCGTTGACACTTTTCCGCATGGTGACTCAGTGTCATATTTTCTGCATGTAATCTTTGAGTCACCTCGACAATCGAAGGGAGACGATTCTCTCGCTCCATCTCTTCTGCATCGCTTGTAACCCAATTAACTTTTCTCTTATCAATCCTCCACTTCTGTGTTTAAGACGCTTGTCATTCAGAACACCAGGACAATATTTTCTGTATATTAAATGCCAACACCTAACATTAAGTTGATGTTACATCAAGTGATGCTGGATTTTAAGTAAATGGTCATTATGAGTCGTGACTGTGTAGTTACATGTAGTCATGACTGTGTAGTTACATGTAGTCATTACTGTAGTTACATGTAGTCGTCATGACTGTGTAGTTACATGTAATCGTGACTGTGTAGTTACATGTTATATTTTTTTATTTAACTAGGCAAGTCAGTTAAGAACAAATTCTTATTTACAATGACGACCTACCTCGGCCAAACCCGGATGACGCTGGGCCAATTGTGCACCGCCCTATGGGACTCCTAATCACGGCCGGTTGTGATACAGCCTGGAATAGAACCAGGGTCTGTAGTGACGTCTCTAGCACTGAGATGCAGTCCCTTAGACCACTGCACCACTCAGAAGCCCAATGTAGTCATAAACTTATCTGGGATAGATTTAAAAACCTGGTTTTTAGATTTAGGCCTCATGCGTTTAGGTTAACATACAGTACCAGTCAAAAGTTTGAACACACCTACTCATTCAAGGGTTTTCCTTTATTTTTACTATTTTCTACAGTACATTGTAGAATAATAGTGAAGACATCAAAACCATGTAATAACACATATGGAATCATGCAGTAACCAAAAATTGTTAAACAATATATTGAGATTCTTCAAAGTAGCCACCCTTTGCCTTGATGACAGCTTTGCACATTCTTGGCATTCTCTCAATCAGCTTCACAAGGTACTCACCTGGAATGCATTTCAATGAACAAGTGTGCCTTGTTCAAAGTTAATTTATGGAATTTATTTCCTTCTTAATGCGTTTGAGCCAATCAGTTGTGTTGTTACAAAGTAGGGATGGTATACAGAAGATAGCCCTATTTGGTGTAAGTCCAAGTCCATATTATTGCAAGAAAAGCTCAAATAAGCAAAGAGAAACAACAGTCCATCATTACTTTAAGACATGAAGGTCAGTCAATCCGGAGAATATCAAGAACTTTGAAAGTTCCTTCAAGTGCAGTCGCTAAAACCATCAAGCACCATAGAGAAACTAGCTCTCATGAGGACCACCACCGGAAAGGAAGACCCAGAGTTAGATTTTTTGAGGACGCACGGCTCTCGAACTTCGCCTCTCCCAAGTCCGTACAGAAGTTGCAGCGATGGGACAAGACTGTAACTACCAACTGGATACGACGAAAGTGGAGAAAAAGGGATTCAAAATAAAAAGTTAACAGCCAACATTCCGCGACAAAGACACGTCTTATATGGACAGACATTTTTAAGTCCTGTTAATCTAACTGCAATGTCCAATTTAAAGTAGCTTTTACAGCAAAAAATACCATGCTATTGTTTGAGGATAGTGCACAACAACCAAACACTTTTATTAAAGCAACTGGTTTGATACATTCACCCACGAAGGTAAATCATGTACCTACATTCAGTCATTTTGCTCTTATTTGTCATCCTGAGGGTCCCAGAGATAAAATGAAGTGTAGTTTTGTTTGAAAAAACGGGGTTCTACAGTTTGACCCCACTGCTATCTCTGGCTCCACACCCACCACGCCCAGCCATCTAGATGTGTGAAGGTTAGTGTCTTTTCTGTAAGGAAGCTAATGATCCATCATGTATGACACTCCTGGGAGTGAGTAAACTTACATTTTTATTACCATAGCATTTTGTATGTTGTCTACATTTATGTACTTGAAAATGTATAAATTGACCAATTCAGCACATTCAGTCAAACACCTGGCAGACTTGATACAAAATATTGTGTAGTGATGTAATTATTCACTGGATCAGTCTGACATTTTGCACACACACTGCTGCCATATTTGGACAACATCTAAATTACAACTAGGATCCTATCAATGTATGGCCTTTTCTCTTGCATTTCAAAGATGGTGAAGAAAAAATATTGAAAACGCATGTTTTTCATTCATATTATCTTTTATCAGGTATAATGTGATATGTTCTCCTACATTCATTTCACATTTCCACAAACTTCAAAGTGTTTCTTTTCAAATGATAGCAATAATTTGCATATCCTTGCTTCAGATCCCGAGCTACAGGCAATTAGATTTGGGTATGTCATTTTAGGAGAATTTTTTAAAAAAAGGATCTGAATCCTTAACACTTTTTGGGTTACTACATGATTCCATGTGTTTTAATAGTTTTGATGTCTTGACTATTATTCTACAATGTAGAAAATAGTAAAAAGAAAAAGAAAAGCCCTTGAATGAGTAGGTGTGTCCAAACTTTTGACTGGTACTGTACACCTCCAGTCTAATATTCACCTAATATTATTGTATCAGACGAGCCACTCACAACATCAACAGTACAGTATTGGTAATAAGAGTATTGGTAATAGAATTGATATTGCCAGACAAGGCTGATGGTCAGATCCTGATGTCATTACAGAAAAATTTGGGATCAGGACTATAGACTCATCAGTTTTGTCTGTTTTAAAGTACTTTATGAAATGTAGTGGTAGTGGGCCGTGAGGAGGGACAGTCAGCCTTGGTGGCTGCAGTCATGTGTGACAGTCCTTCTCTCTGCAAGCTATCTTTCGCTGCATATTTCATTCTCGCTCACCTTTTAATGGATCTAGACACTCCAAATGTCACTGATTCCTATCATTTTTATCCCCTAAGCCTCACAGTACAGAGAAAAACAGAAAACCCATTGCCCTATACTTTGAGAGTCAAGGCAAACAGAAAGCACATTCCCAAGAGTGCACTGCACACCACTTATGATCTGTATCACAATTAGAAATCAAAGGTCTGCCTGTCAGTTCAGTGCCAAACAGTTCACCATTGTTACCCTTTCTCCATCTCTGTTAAGAATGGGCCAGAGAAATGGTAAATGATAAGGATCATTTGAATGATCGTCAGTGTCTTTCATGAAGGGATGAACAGTTTGATTGGTGCGTGAAACATCAAGAGGCATCCATGCTATGTTAAGTCACACAGAGATAGCCACAGCATAAAGGTGTACCGCTGTAGGAAGAAGCAATTTAGTGATATTCGCAATTAATATTAAAACTGCAGACTACATATTTTATGCAAATGATGCAGAGCAACGAAAATGAACATATAAACTGTCACGCCTTGGTCATTGTATTTTGTGTTTTCGTTATATATTTGGTCAGGCCAGGGTGTGACATGGGTTTATATATTGTATTTCGTATTGGGGTTTGTAGTATTTGGGATTGCGGCTGAGTAGGGGTGTTGTATAGGCTTGGCTGCCTGAGGCGGTTCTCAATCAGAGTCAGGTGATTCTCGTTGTCTCTGATTGGGAACCGTATTTAGGTAGCCAGGGGTTCTCTGTGTATTTCGTGGGTGATTGTTCCTGTCTCTGTGTAGTTTCACCAGATAGGCTGTAATTAGGTTTCACGTTCCGTTTGTTGTTTTTGTATTTGTATAGTTATTTCATGTGTCACTTTTTTCATTAAAGTCATGAGTAACCACCACGCTGCATTTCGGTCCGACTCTCTTTCTACAAACGAAGAACGCCGTTACAGAATCACCCACCACACATGGACCGAGTGGCGTGGTAACAGGCAGCTGGAGCAGCGAAGGGAGGACGTTATGGACAGCAGAGGCTTGGAGTATACGACGTGAGAAGAAATAGACAGGTGTGCGGCCAACCCAGAGAGAGTGCCGGAGCCCGCCTGGGATTCGCTGGAGCAGTGCGAAGAGGGCTATAGGAGAATGGAGTCGAAAAGAAAGATAATAAAATAATAAAATAATAAAAACACATGGATACTATTTGCAAGGAGGCACTAAAGTAATTTTTCCTGAATATGAAGTGTTATGTTTTGGGCAAATCCAATACAACACATTACTGAGTATCACTCTCCATATTTTCAAGTATAATGGTGGCTGCATCACATTATGGGTATGCTTGTTATCTTTAAGGACTGCAGAGTTATTCAGGATAAAAAATAATTGAAATGGCACAAAGCATAGGCAAAATCGAAGAAGACAATCTGGTTCAGTCTGCTTTCCACCAGATAAGATGAATTCACCTTTCAGCAGGACAATAACCTAAGACCAAAACGTCAAATCTACACTGGAGTTGCTTACCAATAAGACAGTGAATGATACTGAGTGGCAGAGTTACAGTTGAAAATCTATGGCAACACCTGAAAAGTGGTTGTCTTGCAATGGCGCCGGAGGAGATAGCCGCCGTTTTACGGTCTCCTAACCAATTGTGCTATTATGTGTTTTTCTTTTGCGATATTTGTAAATTACTTTGTACATTATGTTTCTGCAACCGTATCTTACGGAAGAAAAGAGCTTCTGGATATCAGGACAGCGATCCCTCACCTCGGATTAGACAAAGATTTTTTCAACAACAACAACAACAAGCAGGACTTAAACTATATTCTCCAAACACCCCAGAGGGCAGACATCGCAATTATTCGCAAAAGGAAGAGCCGACAAAGAGCCGGATGCCTCGTCCGGACCCGCAGAAGACAACTAGGAAAGCTGCCGTTACCATCAATATTACTCGCCAACGTGCAATCATTGGACAATAAACTAGACGAGGTAAGATCACGAATACCCTAACAATGGGACATCAAAAACTGTAATATTCTATGCTTCACGGAATCGTGGCTGAATGACAACATGGATATTCAGCTAGCGGGATACACGCTGCACCGGCAGGATAGAACAGCACACTCCGGTAAGACGAGTGGGGGGTGTCTGTGCATATTTGTAAACAACAGCTGGTGCACAAAATCTAAGGGAGTATCTAGATTTTGCTCGCCTGAGGTAGAGTGTATTGTGATAAACTACAGGCCACACCACTTGCCTAGAGAGTTCTCAGCTATACTTTTCATGGCTGTTTACTTACCACCACAGACAGATGCTGGTACTAAGACCGCACTCAGTGACCTGTATAAGGAAATAAGCAAACAGGACACCACTCACCCAGAGGTGGCGCTCCTAGTGGCCGGAGACATTAATGCAGGGAAACTTAAATCAGTTCTACCAAATCTTTATCAACATGTTAAATGTGCAACCAGAGGGAAACACATTCTAGATCACCTGTACTCAACACACAGACACGTACAAAGCTCTCCCTCGCCCTCCATATGGTAAATCCGACCACAACTCTATCCTCCTGATTCCTTCTTACAAGCAAAAATTAAAGCAGGAAGCTCCAGTGACTTGGTCTATAAAAAAATGGTCAGATGAAGCAGATGCTAAACTACAGGACTGCTTTGCTATCACAGACTGGAACATGTTCCGCGATTCTTCCAATGACATTGAGGAATACACCACATCAGTCACTGGCTTTATCAATAAGTGCATTGAGGATGTCACCCCCACAGTGACTGCACGTACATACCCCAACCAGAAGCCATGGATTACAGGCAACATTCGCACTGAGCTGAAGGGTAGAGCTGCCGTTTTCAAGGTGCGGGACTCTAATTCGGAAGCTTACAGGAAACCGCCCAAACAGATCCACAGATGATGCAATCTCTATTGCACTCCACACTGCCCTTTCCCACCTGGACAAAAGGAACACCTATGTGAGAATGCTGTTCATTGACTACAGCTCAGCGTTCAACACCATAGTACCCTCAAAGCTCATCACCAAGCTAAGGATCTTGGGTCTAAACACCTCCCTCTGCAACTGGATACTGGACTTTCTGACAGGCCGCCCCCAGGTGGTGAGGATAGGTAGTAATACATCTGCCATGCTGATCCTCAATACTGGAGCTCCCCAGGGGTGCGTGCTCAGTCCCCTCCTGTACTCCCTGTTCACCCACGACTGCATGACCAGGCACGACTCCAACACCATCATTAAGTTTGCTGATGACACAACAGTGGTAGGCCTGATCACCGACAACGACGATACAGCCTATAGGGAGGAGGTCAGAGACCTGGCCTGGTGGTGCCAGAATAACAACCTATCCCTCAATGTAACCAAGACTAAGGAGATGATTGTGGACTACAGGAAAAGGAGCACCGAGCACGTCCCCATTCTCATTGACGGGCCTGTAGTAGAGCAGGTTGAGATCTTCAAATTCCTTGGTGTCCACATCAACAAGAAACTAGATTGGTCCAAACACACCAAGACAGTCGTGAAGAGGGCACGGCAAAGCCTATTCCCCCTTACCTACACACACACATACCTTTTTTCCCCACACCATTGGTTAGAGCCTGTAAGTAAGCATTTACCTGTTGTATTCGGGGGACATGTAAAATAAACTTTGAAGAATTTAAAGAATTATGGGCAAATGTTGCACAATCCAGGTGTGAAAAGCTCTTAGAGACTTACCCACAAAGACTCACAGCTGTAATCACTGCAAAGGGTGATTCTAACATACTCAGGGGATTGAATATTTATCTAATAAAGAGTTTTTTTTTACAAATGTTAGTATTTTTCTCCCACTTTGACATTACAGATTATTTTGGATAGTTCTGTGAAAAAAAAGACAATTAACAACATTTTAATCGCACGTTTAAGACAACGAAATGCGGGCAAAGTAAAAGGGTGTGAATGTAACGTTCGTTGTTGGAAGGATTGGACCAAGGTGCAGCATGGAAGGCGATCATCATATTTATCAATGTGAACCAGCAACAAAACAAGTAAAGAGTAACAAAAAAATGTGCAGCTTTGTAGTGCAAAAGGCTACAATACAAAAACAAGATCCCACAACAAACAGGTGGGAAAAGACTAAATATGATCCCCAATCAGACACAACGATAGACAGCTGCCTCTGATTGGGAACCATGCAAGGACAGCATAGAAATAACAAAACTATAATGCCCACCCTAGTCACACCCCGACCTAACCAAAATAGAGAATAACAGATCTCGAAGGTCAGGGCGTGACAGTGAATACTTTCTGAAGGCACTGTACTCGATGCTCAACATGTGTAGAGGGATTTTCTGCACACCTACATTACCTCCTTAAAATGACACTTATTCATGTCACTCATTGGATACATGTACTGTGGTTGAAGTACCCACAGCTATCAGTGTGAATAATAGAAATGCATAAAATGATGTATGCAATCTCTAAACACGCCATTATCAACACAATCGTCTGTGTATTGTGCAAAATGGGTGGGTTGTGTGAAATCCTCTGCTCATGATTTAGGGTAATGTGTATTTGTTTTGACCATAAGACAGTCGAACCTATGAGTTTTGAACGAGGTTAATGATTTGCAAGTCTAGAAGTCTACAAATGTAATGTATCACTGTGTGGCACATGAAAAGAAAAATCCATGTATTATATTGATAATTAACAAGTCTATTTTCTATGAGGTATTTATTTATACATATTCCTGTCAGTGTCTTGAGCCTGTCAAACAGTCACTTGAAACCTATTAGTAGAATCACACAGACAGCCAAGTCAACGCTATTAATCAGAAGTGATACATCCATGACCTGCGGTGCACCTGTGGGATACAGAATACAATGTTGAATACAACATGATCATTTGACAGACACGAGGAATTGATGGACCTCATTGAGATTCAATCAGCTTTGATGTATGATTTTAGTACAGAGTTGGACCTATTGTTGGCTTTCTTAGATATTGACCATTTCTGACCATAATTTGTTTTTAAAAAGACACCAGGCAACATTTTTACTTTCTAGAACCTAGCTTAGAAGAAGTAATGTATATTTTTGTTTTAACACAAAATTATTCTGTGGAGATTCGACCAACATAAGTTGGTTTATTTAACAAAACTAATTCAATGGAAATGAGGCAGTTGATTTTGGTGGGAACTGCTGCAAATGTCTCTTACACAAGGATTCTCTTAACTACTTACGTAAGTGCAACTGCTGAAGACGTCACTGAGGACAGCACAATGAGCCCATTTTGAGGAGTCGACGTCAGATCAACCATCCAATTTTTGGTTGAAATCTTGGTTAAAATAAGACATCCCCCCCGGTAGTACATTTTACAGGGTACATCTTTTGTTGACAGAACACTCGCTTTAGTTTTTTGCCCGACACAAAGAGAACTTGTTTGAGGAGAATAAAGCTGTAACCTATGAGGTGGAAAATCGTACCTGCGTACTTATCAATCCAACTGTAAACAGTAACGCTTCTTGGCAAGCCTTTCGGGGACACAGCTGAAGACAAAAACTCTGGCCTGATTTCATATCGTGTAGCTACCTTTTTATCTCACTGGCATAAGTCTCAAAAACCTTGCCAGTGTGTGCACTGTTGCATAAGACAGGTTTTATTTATTTTAATTTGGTTATCTCTGGAATGACCTTGCAAGAAATCTGTACCCCATTCTCAAAATTCACAGTAGTTTGGTCCCAAGGAGTTGTGAGACTTTGAAGAGATCCGTCAAGATCAAACCCAGACTATGTCCCTTTCTCAAATTTGTGATATCTATTTCACAAGGTAACAATTAAATTTCAGCTGTCAGCACTGGAGATATTAAACTGTCTTCCTCTGACAGTGACATTGGCTGGTAAGACAACGGCTGTCTGGTGAAGCCTCATGCTAGTTGAAGGGTTTGCTTGTTCCGACTTGTGTAGGGTTGTTCATCTGGGATAGTGGAACCACACACAGTGGAACCACACACTCAGCCACTGGTATAGACACTATCATCACATTATTCTACCAGCACCATCACATTTTCACAGGGCCTAGGAAAGTCAGTGACCACCACATGTACAGAATGTTGCTTCTATGGAACAATATGTTTGTTGGGTGGACATTTGAAATGTATTAACCAAGCTAATGTCAGAATTATAAAACACAGCAATGTCTTCCTTCAATTCTGAACCTTCAGCCTTCAAGGAATCTGTCGATTTTACACTGTGAATATAATTTAAAAAAAAAAAAAGTTTTTCCAGTAAATTTAAGACTCCAGATTTATGAGAATATATCGCTTGCTGTCCTTGTCTCTTGAATACAAGCCAATAACCTTGTGAACATCGACTGAATGATCTGTAGGCTACTAGAACATGAGTCATACCAGAAAATCAAAATAATAGTTATTTACGGATAGATTACCTTATTGTCTAATATGTTATTTTTAATTGCAATATTTTAAGTTATTGACCTCTATGGACTGTTATGTAGCCACTCAACATTATACCCAACTGCATGGTGTCCATATTAGAGTCATTCAGAAGTGGAGGTGAAAGACGTAGAATGTTACCAAAAAAAAAAAGTTCGCAAAGAACCTGCAGTGGGTCAGTCAACGAGATAAGATCATTACACATCTTTGAATTAATCTGCAAAGATTCAAATACTTGCAGGACTGCTGACAGGTCTGCTGTATATTGGTCCATAGCTATACACCACACCTTTGGCTGTCTATTTTAACACCGTTTTGGGGCAAAACACTGGATGCTCCCAGCTTTTATCTAGTCAAATAACTCCTGCCATACATACTTCACTGCTACTTATCTTCCTTTCAAACCCAGCCTGCTTAAGTCAACTCTGTCTGTGTGGCTGGAGGTGTATGGGTGTGTTTCCTGGTGAATGACAACCCTGCCACTGGAATGGCACCTCAGATCCCATGCATTATTAAAGAATGTCAGCTCTGCCTCTGTGTTTGCATCCAAAGACCCTGTGTTTGCATCCAGAGACCCTGTGACGATACACAGAGGCACACTGCCATGCCTTATCATGGACTTGGAATATCAAAGATAAAGGAGAAAATGAAAAAGGAATTTCAATGCATAGGGATCTGGACACATGGGTTTCATTCCTGTCCATGCCTTCCATCATGCTGTTTAGTATTTATTCAATCACCTAGACAGAGTTTCTACAGTTCTGGTGTGTTGGTTTAAGTTGGGGTACAGTATGTGCCAGGACTTAATACGGAAGTGTCAACCTAAAAACCTAAACAGAAAACAGAGGTAGTCTTAAATCCCGTATGACCTGTGTTGATATGGATTTTAAGGTTCTGAAAGTCCACCAAAAGCCTCAACACAGTATCAGTCAAGTCAGTGCAACATGGCTAAACTTCAATACAAAGCACAGTCCTTTTTTGTAGTTGCATTCTACCTTCTATAACTCTGACATACCAATTCAATATTGAATGTATTGAGGTGATTGCCCCTGTCGTCTCATGCTATGCTTCTATTCTATTTTTATGTCACGTTTAAGTTTCCAGCGTTCACATGCAAATATGTTGAGTCTATCATTCCTTTGGGAGGGGTTACTGTAAAACATAGCATACGCCAAAAGCGGACAGAAATAGGAATGGCTGCCCTGGCACATTTGAAGATATGAAATCACTGAGAATAAGATCCATCCCGTTAGTTGTTTTTGTTTTACACTTTAATTAAGGTCTCTTACCACTGGATTGCATCATTTAATAAGTTCCAGGTTTCGGGCGATATGATGAAATCATCATTAAGCACATTATTGTTTTTACCCTCAATCTGCTTTTTATTTATTAATTGAATTTTAAAACATACAAACTACCTACAGTGTAGCCGCTCAACATTTACATTACATTCAGTCATCTAGCAGACACTCCATCCAGAGCGACCTACAGGAGCAACCGGGTCAAGCGCCCCATCCAGGGGCACAAGGACAGATCCCCCCACCCAGTCTAATCGGGGACCCGAACCAGCGACCTCTTGACCACCGGCCCAAGCTCCCAACCGCCAGGCCACCAACCATCCAAGATCCCAACACAGTTCCCCTAGAGAGCTGCCCCTCAACCATCCAAGACCCCCCCGCCCGCCCGCCCACAGTCCCCTCCATAAGGCTAACTGTATGTGTTTGTGTGTGCATGTGTGGCACTTTTTACATGTGTGTGTGTGTATGCACGTGCAAATGTTTGAATGTATGCACGCATGTGTACGTGTGTACAAGTGCCTGCGCGGCATCAGCCAAGGGGAAAACAGGAATTGGAAGTAACAACATACCTTTTTAGTGTCAATTAAACATACTGTTTTTGTTCGGTTTATTTTTCTATATTTTTTACTTTGAGCTTTGACCATCATTCTTCCCGTCCTCCCAGCAACTTCACTCCCACTTGTCCCTAAGCCCATCCCAACTGTCTCTGCTGGCCACCCTCAATGTGTCAGTTAGTTAGAGGTAAAGTGCTGCGTTACATGATATGTATAGGTCACATGGTTGATGCTTCAACACCTGCATTGCTTGCTGTTTGGGGTTTTAAGCTGGGTTTCTGTACAGCACTTTGAGATATCAGCTGATGAACGAAGGGCTATATAAATACATTTGATTTGATTTGATGCAACTTTTTTTTGTCAGGTTTGACTTGTTAAAAAACTGATATTGATTTGAACACACATATGCATCTCTTTCCCAATGAAAAACACATTTTCCCTCACTGTCTGCTCATATCCATGCATCATAATTAATATGCCCGTGTTGATTAGAGCATCCCTTGCTATATTATGAAAGGGATTAAGGCAAACGTTACCTTGGAAATAATTGATGACGCAGCCAAATGAGGCGTTGTTTTGATGAATTTATTAATACTAGTTCATGCTTCGACAAGATATACAGTTGAAGTCGGAGGTTTACATACACCTTAGCCAAATACATTTAAACTCAGTTTCACAATTCCTGACATTTAATCCTAGTAAATATTACCTGTCTTAGGTCATTTTAAGAATGTGAAATGTCAGAATAATAGTAGAGAGAATGATTTTATTTCTTTCATCACATTCCCAGTGGGTCAGAAGTATACCTACACTCAATTAGTATTTGGTAGCATTGCCTTTAAATGGTCAAACGTTTTGGGAAGCCTTCCACAACAAGTTGGGTGAATTTTGGCCCATTAATCCTGACAGAGCTGGTGTAACTTAGTCAGGTTTGTATGCCTCCTTGCTCGTACACACATTTTCAGTTCTGCCCACAAATTTACTATGGGATTGAGGTCAGAGCTTTGTGATGGCCACTACAATATCTTAACTTTGTTGTCCTTAAGCCATTTTGTCACAACTTTGGAAGTATGCTTGGGGTCATTGTCCATTTGGAAGACCCATTTGCGACCAAGCTTTAACTTCCTGACTGATGTGTTGAGATTTTTCTTCAATATATCCACATAATTTCCCACCTCATGATGCCATCTATTTTGAGAAGTGCACCAGTTCCTCCTGCAGCAATGCACCCCCACAACATGATACTGCCACCAACGTGCTTCACGGTTGGGATGGTGTTCCTTGGCTTACAAGCCTCCCCCTTTTTCCTCCAAACATAACAATGTTCATTATGGCCAAACAGTTCTGTTTTTGTTTCATCAGACTGGAGGACATTTCCCCAAAACGTACAATCTTTGTCCCCATGTGCAGTTGCAAACCGTAGTCTGTCTTTTTAAATGGCGGTTTTGGAGCAGTGGCTTCTTCCTTCCTTCAGGTTATGTCAATATAGGACTCCTTTTACTGTGGATATAGATACTTTTGTACCTGTTTCCTCCAGCATCTTCACAAGGTCCCTTGCTGTTGATCTGGGACTGATTTGCACTGAGGTCTTGGCTGAAGTACGTTCATCTCTAGGAGACAGAACGCGTCTCCTTCCTGAACGGGAATGGCGGATGCGTGGTCTCATGGTGTTTATACTAGCGTACTATTGTTTGTACAGATGAACGTGGTACCTTCAGGCATTTGGAATTTTCTTCCAAGGATGAACCAGACTTGTGAAGGTCTACAATTTTTTTTCGGAGGTCTTGGCTGATTTCTTTGGATTTTCCCATGATGTCAAGCAAAGAGACACTGTTTGAAGGTAGACATTGAAATACATCCACAAGTACACCTCCAATTGACTCTAATGATGTAGCAGAAGCTGTATCAGAAGCTTCTAAAGCCATTACATAATTTTCTGGAATTTTCCAAGCTGTCAACTTAGTGTATGTAAACTTCTGACCCACTGGAATTGTGATACAGTGACTTAGAAGTGAAATAATCTGTCTGTAAACAATTGTTGGAAAGATAACTTGTGTCATGCACAAACTGACTTGCCAAAACTATAGGTTGTTAACAAGACATTTGTGGAGTGGTTGAACAATTAGTTTTAATGACTCCAACCTATGTGTATGTAAACTTCTGACTTCAACTGTGATATATATAAATATAAATAAATTCAGTGCCAGTCAAACGTTTGGACACACCCACTCATTTAAGGACTTTTCTTTTTTAAAACTATTTTATATATTGTATAATCGTCACACTCTGACCATAGTTTGCGTTGTTTGTTTCTATGTTTTGGTTGATCAGGGTGTGATATGAGTGGGCATTCTATGTTGTATGTCTAGTTTGTCTGTTTTGATGTTTTTGGCCTGATATGGTTCTCAATCAGGCAGGTGTTAGTCGTTGTCTCTGATTGGGAACCATATTTAGGTAGCCTGTTTTGTATTGTGGGGTGTGGGTGATTGTTCCTGTTTCCAGTGTTCCTGTTCACGTTACGGGACTGTTCGTCTTGTTCATTTTGTCGATTTATTGTTTTTTGTTCGTTGTTCAAGTATTCTATTAAAATGGATAATCATCATGCTGCATTTTGGTCCTCCTCTCTTTCACCTGACGAAGAACGTTACAAGAATAATGGTGAAGATATCAAAACGAAGAAATAACAAATATGGAATCATGTAGTAACCAAAAGTTTTAAACAAATCAAAATATATTTTATATCCTTCAAAGTAGCCACCCTTTGCCTTGATGACAGCTTTGCACACTCTTGGCATTATCTCAACCAGCTTCATGAGGAGTTACTTTTTAATTTGACCAGGTAAGTTGACTGAGGACACATTCTCATTTACAGCAACGACCTGTGGCATAGTTACAGTGGCGAGGAGGGGATGAATGAGCCTGTTGTAAGCTGGGGATGTTTAGGTGACCATGATGGTATGCGGGACAGCTTGGGAATTTAGCCAGGACAGAAAGGTTAACACCCCTACTCTTACAATTAGTGCCATGGGATCTTTCGTGAACCTCCCTTCCAAAAGACAGCGCCATACACAGGGCAGTGTCCCCAATCACTATTTTTTAGACCTGAGAAAACAGTGCCTCCTACTGGCCCTCCAACACCACTCCCAGCAGCTGGTCTCCCATCTAGGGACCAACCTTGCTTAGCTTCTGAAGCAAGCCAGCAGTGGGATGCAGGGTGGTTTGCTGCTGGACATGGCGTTGTCCTGGTCTATGGCTGGAATGCTTTTCCAACAGTCTTGAACGAGTTAGCACATATGCTGAGAACTTGCTTGCTACTTTTGTTGAGATCCAACAATTCCAAACCATCTCAATAGGGTTGAGATTGGGTGATTGTGGGGGCCAAGTCAACTGATGCAGCACTCCATCACTCTCCTTCTTGATCAAATAGCCCTTACACAGGCTGGAGGTGTGTTGGATCATTGTCCTGTTGAAAAACAAATGATAGTCCCACTAAGCGCAAACCAGATTGGATGGCGTATCACTGCAGAATGCTGTGGTAGCCATATTGATTAAGTGTCTTGACTTCTAAATAAATCACTGACAGTGTCACCAGCAAAGCACCCCCACACCATCACACCTCCTCCTCCATGCTTCACGGTGGAAACCACACACATGGAGATCATCTGTTCACCTCCTCTGCATGTCACAAAGACATGGCGGTTAGACCAAAGGACAGATTTCCATGAGTCTAATGTCCATTGTTTGTGTTTCTTGGCCCAGTCAAGTCTCTTATTATTAATGTATGTTAGTGGTGTTAGTATTTGGGCTGCAATCTGAGGTGCAGTTAACTCTACTGAACTTATCCTCTGCAGCAGAGGTAAGTTTGGTTCTTCCTTTCCTGTGGCTGTCCTCATGAGAGCCAGTTTCATCACAGCACTTGGTTTTTGAACTGCACTTGAAAAAACTAAAAGTTCTTGAAATTTCCGCATTGACTGCCTTTCATGTTTTCAAATAATGTTGGACTGTAGTTTCTTTGCTTATTTGAGTTGTTGTTGGCATAATATGGTCTTGGTCTTTTACCAAATAGGGCTATCTCAAATATGATATATTTTTTTATTTGTTTAACACTTTTTTGATTACTACATGATTCCAATTGTGTTGTTTCATAGTTTTGATGTATTCACTATCGTTCTACAATGTCTGTAATAGAATAAGCATGTCAATAAAATGCATTTCTATAGCTATTTTTTTATGAAGGAGTACCAAAATGGCTGCGCGATGGCTTCATTGCAACACCCCCTGATAGTCATCCAGGGTTTAATCGTTAATTCTGTTAGGTTGCCAGAGTCGCAACCCGGTCGCAAAGTCTTTTTGTTCAATATCTGTAGACGTGACCCAGTCGTTCATTCTAAATGTTCCATTGTCATGCACCTTAGTCACTGTTACTAGCCGGCTACCAACTGTTACTCTACCCTGCACCTTAGAGACTGCTGCTCTATGTACATAGAGTCATTGAACACTGGTCACTTTAAACTAGCTACATTTAATTTTGTTTGACCTGTTTTTCAATTGAAATGTCTTTGTATACATCCATAAAAATTACGTTTGTTTTCATGATTTTGTCTGGCTGAGAAAATATGTCTGTCTCACCCTGACACCGTAGTCCTCAATGGGACAGTGGAAATCTAATTTGAATATATGTCACGAATCCCGCCGATTCCCTTTTCTGTTTCATTTAGTTGTGTCGATTAGTTGCACCTGTTTCGTGTTTAGGTTTTGGTTGTGGGCTATTTAAACCCGGTAGGCCCGCAGGCTTTTGTGCGGGCTTGTTTTTCTTTTTAAGGTGTGTGAATATTTTGTGGATTCCATTTTTCTGAACAGTTTCATCCTGTGTGTTGGACTGGGTCTTTATGTGCCCTTGTGTGTGTGGTGTGACCGTCTCTCTGTTTTTGGGAAATAAAAGATCCACATCTTTGAACTACCCTGCTCTCTGCGCCTGACTCCTCCAGCCACTACCTCTAGAAGCCGTGACAGAAGCCCGCACCAACCATGGAGACAGCAGGAGCAGCGACCACCCCTCTTCCATCAATGGAGGAGCGCGTCCTACATCACACAGCCGTCCTCCATCGGATCGGTTCAGCGATGGACCTGATGATGGAGAGGATGGAGCGATGGGAGAGGAGTGGTCTCCCGACATCCACCCCAGCTCCCCCACAGACAACGCAACCCACTCCTCCAACGCCATCGTCTGGTCCCAGCGCGTTGAGTCTCGCGCCCCAGAGGGAGTACGATGGAGCGGCGGCTGGGTGCCAGGGTTTCTTGCTCCAGCTTGTGCTCTACCTGGCTACCGTTCGTCCGACTCCCTCGGGTGAGGAGAGTGTTAGCCTCCTCGTCCCCTGTTTGACGGGTAGAGCCCTGGAATGGGCCAACGCGGTCTGGAACGGCCCAGACTCGGCTCGGGACCACTACCCGGAGTTCACCCGCTGTTTTCGGGCCGTGTTCGACCACCCTCCAGAGGGCCGAGCGGCGGGTGAGCGACTGTTTCACCTCAGACAGGAGACGAGGAGCGCGGAGTTCCGGACCTTGGCTGCTGGTGCGGGGTGTAATGACAGGGCCCTGATGGACAACTACCGATGCAGCCTCCGGGAGGACGTCCGCAGGGTACACCACACTCTCCCTCAACGAGCTTATAGACATGTCGATCCGACTGGACAACCTGCTAGCTGACCGCGGGCGTTCAGAGGGGGTCCTGTCAGTTCCAGCCTTCGGTGGGAGGTGTATTGGAGGTTCCATCGGTGCTACGTCGGTGGAGAGTCCAGACCAGGTTTCCACTGTGCACATTCCCCCAGAATATGCCGATTTGGTTACCGCTTTTTGTTAAAAAAAGGTAGACCAAATTACCACCCCATCGATGGGGGGATTGCGTGATAAACCTCCAGGAGAACGCTGCACTTCCCAGGAGTCACGTGTACCCATTGTCACAGGAGGAGACGTTGGCTATGGAGACATATGTCACGGAATCTCTGAGACAGGGGTACATTCGGCCCTCCATGTCACCCGTCTCATCGAGTTTCTTTTTTGAGAAAAAAGGAGGGAGGACTGCATCCGTGCATTGATTATCGAGGTCTAAATTTGATCACAGTGGGATTTAGTTATCCGCTACCTCTCATTGCTATGGCGGTGGAATCATCCACGGAGCACGTTTTTTCAAAACTGGACCTCAGGAGCGCGTATAATCTGGTGGGTATTCGGAAGGGAGACGAGTGGAAAACAGCGTTTAGTACCACATCAGGCCACTATGAGTACCTCGTCATGCCGTATGGGTTAAAGAATGCTCCAGCCATCTTTCAATCCTTTGTAGATGAGATTCTCAGGGACCTGCACAGGCAGGGTGTGGTGGTATACATTGATGACATCTTGATCTATTCTGCCACACGCGCCGCGCATGTCTCCCTGGTACGCAAGGTACTTGGGCGACTGCTGGAGCATGACCTATACTTCAAGGCTGAGATGTGTGTTCTCCAAACGAGCCGTTTCCTTCCTGGGTTATCGCATTTCCACCTCGGGGGTGGTGATGGTGTGTGACTGCGTTAACGTTGTGCGTAATTGGCTGACTCCGACCACGGTAAAGGAGGTGCAGCGGTTTTTATGGTTTGCCAATTACTACCGGAGGTTTATCCGGGGTTTTGACCAAGTGGTGGCGTCTATTACCTAACTGCTGAAGGGGGGGCCGGTGCGTTTATGGTGGGAGGCCGAGGCAGATTTAGCTTTCAACCAGTTGAAGGCGTTGTTTACTTCCGCGCCCTTGGTGGCGCATCCGGACCCTTCGTTAGCGTTCATAGTGGAGGTGGATGAGTCCGAGGCTGGGGTTGGAACCATGCTGTCACAGCACTCAGGCACGCCACTGAAGCTCCGTCCCTGCGCTTTCTTTTCTAAGAAGCTGGGTCCGGCGGAGCGGAACTATGATGTGGGGGACCGGGAGTTGCTAGCTATGGTAAAAGCCCTGAAGGTGCGGAGACACTGGCTTGAGGGGGCTAAGCACCCTTTCCTCATCTGGACTAACCAACCGCAATCTGGAGTATATCCGAGACTGAAACCGTATCAGGCTAGGTGGACCATGTTCTTTACCGATTTAGATTTACGATCTCTTAAAGACCAGGTTCCCTCACCACTAAGGCCGACGCGCTGTCCCGTCTCTATGACACTGAGGACCCGTCCATCGATCATACTCCCATCCTTCCAGCTTCTAGGCTGGTGGCTCCGGTGGTATGGGAGGTGGACTGGTGGCCCACCTTAGCCAAGGACTTGAGGCTCTATGTCTCCTCCTGTTCGGTGTGCGCCCAGAGTAAGGCTCCTAGGCACCTGCCTAGAGGGAAGTTACAGCCCCTCCCAGTTCCACAACGGCCCTGGTCCCATCTATCGGTGGACTTTCTTACTGATCTTCCCCCATCTCAGGGGAACACTACCATTCTGGCCCTACAGACTGTGGAGGCTCTATTTACCCACGTCTTTCGGCACTATGGGGTGCCGGAGGACATCGTATCTGATCGAGGTCCCCAGTTCACGTCCCGTGATTGGAGGGCGTTTATGGAGCATCTGGGGGTCCCGGTCAGCCTGACCTCTGGTTATCACCCCGAGAGTAATGGGCAGGTGGAGAGAGTGAACCAGGAAGTGGGTAGGTTTCTGCGGTCGTATTGCCAGGACCGGCCAGGAGAATGGGCGAGGTACGTCCCATGGGCGGAGTTGGCCCAGGACTCCGTCATTCCTCCACGAATATGTCACCATTCCAATGTGTGCTGAGCTACCAGCCGGTCCTGGCTCCGTGGCATCAGAGTCAGACTGAAGCTCCTGCGGTGGAGGAGTGGGTACAGCGCTCTAGGGAGATCTTGCGGGCAGTCCAGGACGCTCTCAAGCAGGCCGGTGGACGGCAGAAGAAGAGCGCTGACCGACCACCGCAGTGAGGCCCCTGTGTTCGCACTAGGGGACAGGGTCTGGCTCTCGACCCGAAACCTGCCGCTCCGGCTGCCCTGCCGGAAGCTGGGGCCGCAGTGTGTGGGGCCATTTAAAGTCCTGAGGAGGATAAACGAGGTGTGTTATAGATTACAACTTCCCTCTTACTATCGCATTAACCCCTCGTTTCATGTGTCTCTCCTTAGGCCGGTGGTAGCTGGTCCCCTAAAAGAAGGTGAGGTGCCGGAGGTCCCTCCTCCCCCTCTGGACATCGAGGGGTCCCCGGCGTACATGGTACGAGCTATTCTGGACTCGAGACGCTGGGTGAGGGGCCTGCAGTACCTCATGGACTGGGAGGGGTACGGTCCAGAGGAGAGGTGCTGGGTACCTGTGGGGGACATTTTGGATCCTTCTCTCTTGAAGGACTTCCACCGCCTCCACCCGGATCGCCCTGCGCCTCGCCCTCAGGGTTGCCCTTGAGGCTGGCGCCGGGGCGCTGCGGGAGCCGCGCATCAGGGGGGGGGGTACTGTCACAAATCCCGCCAAAGATGGTGCCTCTTCCTGTTCGGGCGGCGCTTGGCGGTCGTCGTCGCCGGCCTACTAGCTGCTACCGATTCCATTTTCTGTTTCATTTAGTTGTGTCTGATTAGTTGCACCTGTTTCGTGTTTAGGTTTTGGTTGTGGGCTGTTTAAACCCGGTAGGTCAGCCGGCTTTTGTGCGGGCTTGTTTTTCTGTTTAGGGTGTGTGAATATTTTGTGGATTCCATTTTTCCGAACAGTTTCGTCCTGTTTGTTGGACTAGGTCTTTATGTGCCCTTGTGTGTGTGGCGTGACCGTCTCTGTTTAAAAAAATTAAAAGATCCACATCTTTGAACTACCCTGCTCTCTGCGCCTGACTCCTCCACCCACTACCTCTAGAAGCTGTTACAATATTGAAACAATGTTGCAAAGGTCAGAGAGACCGACAGCAAGGTTTATACAAGTCTCTGATGTTGAAAACCAAATTCTAGTCTAAAAGAATTGGGGGATAATGTCTAGATGCTTTTTAACAGCGGAGATCAAGTTTATAAAATCGCCTGATCATGGATTGAGCAGGCAGATGGAACAGTGTAAATAGGCATGAGAGCATGGACCAATTCAGAATAAAGACAGCCGCGCAACACAAACGGTATGAAATGTCTGAGGCACTAAAAGGCTCAATTGACAAAATGTTGGGAAAAATATACCACACGAGTGCCCACGCTAGCATAATGCTCATCACTGCCCCCACCATCCTCTTTCCCTCTCTTTTTAAGCTCCCTTTCTCTCTTTCTCCCTTTTCCGCACGTTTGAGGATGCTTCGATCCCACATGGTGTGTGTGGGCGATCAACCCATAAAAGCAAAGGGACAACCAAACCACAGGTGAGTCACGCTGCTTTGCTTTTATCTGGCCTGCAAACAGTCAACGGGCACAGCCCTTTGCCAAAGGTATTTGTGATGGGTCATTGAATATACTTAGAAAGACGCACTTCAAAATAGAACCATAGCCAGGAGTTAGCCATGTTCTCCCCATTGGAACATTGGATGGTGGTATGCTTTGTGTTCTCAAGTAGTCCCATTGTCTTCATGTTGGAATAACTGTAAAAGTGTCTGCTAAATGGCATATATTACATTAACTGTCCCCAGTTTACTAATCTCTGGCGTTTTGCCAAATGTGTGTCACAGGTTCAGTGGATGATAAAATCATTGATGGGAATACAATTGATTTTACTGACACATCCCACCAAGCTAGAGAACCATCATCATTTTGAAATCATGGTCCTCACATTCTGGTAACTTAAGAAATCAGACTAATTGACAGAGATGACATAGATCATTGGGAAGCACCCTATCCTTTCTCCAGAAATGTGTACTTGTTCACTACTTCCCACACATTTAAAAACATTGGATTGGTGGAGGCATGGGCCATTGGGATTTTCCACCATATGTCTTTTAAGGTATACCAGTCATTTCCATTTAAATCACTTAAGAGGAGTTCCTTTCAGAGGAAGGAAGGAGAGATCATTGGGACAGAGATAATTCAGTTTGTCCATCACATAAGTCACTTACTATAGTCAAATCAAATGTTATTTGTCACGTGCAACGAATAAAACAGGGGAATGCTTACTTACAAGCCCATAAAACAATGCAGTGAGAAAAAGTGTTAAGAAAGTATTTACTCAAATGAGCTGAAGTAAAAAAATAAATCAAAACATTTAAATAAAAAATAAGATAATAGAAATAAAAAAAGATTTAAAGAGCAACAATAAAACAACAGTAGCGAGGCTATATACAGGGGGAATCGCTACAGAGTCAATGTGCGGGGGCACAGGTTAGTCAAAGTAATATATACATGTAGGTAAAGTGACTATGCACGGGTGATCAAATCAAATTGTATTGGTCACATACATATGGCTGGCAGATGTTATTGCGAGTGTAGCGAAAAGCTTGTGCTTCTAGTTCCGACAGTGCAGCAATATCTAACATGTAATCTAACGGTTACAAAACAACTACCTAATACACAGAAATCTAAGTAAAGGAATGGAATAAGAATATTTAAGTATAAATATATGGATGAGCAATGACAGAGCGGGCATATCCTGGCATTCGCCAAACCCAGATTCGTCCATCGGATTGCCAGATGCTGAAGTATGATTCATCGCCTCCAGAGAACGCGTTTTCGCTGCTCCAGAGTCCAAGCTTTACACCCCTCCACCTGGCAATTGGCATTGTGCATGCTGATCTTAGACTTGTGTGTGGCTGCTCGGCCATGGAAACCCATTTCACGAAGCTCCCGACAAACAGTTAGTGTGCTGATGTTGCTTCATGAGGCAATTTGGAACTCGGTAGCGAGTGTTGCAACCGAAGACAGCATTTGCTGCTCCTAGACGTTTCCACTTTCAATAACAGTGCTTACAGTTAAAAGGGGAACCTCTAGCAGGGCAGAAATTTGACAAACTGACTTGTTGGAAAGGTGGCATCCTATGACGGTGCCACGTTGACAGTCATTGAGCCCTTCAGTAAGGCAATTATTCTGCCAATGTTTGTCTATGGAGATTGCACGACTGCGTACTCTATTTTATACACCTGTCAGCAGCGTGTGGCTGAAATAGCCAAATCCACGAATTTGAAGGGGTGTCCACATAGTTTTGTATGTATACCTATAACTATGTATACACATAGTTTCTATATATATAGGTATGTAGGTACACAACCACACAAGGGGTTTGCTGTTTAGAGTAACCTGTCAAGTTGTGACTGGCAGTCTGACTGATATTGATCTTGATAGCCTTGTAACACAATGCTGTAAACACACCACTATATCAAGATGGCTAGGGCCAAGAATGATTAACAGCTGTTCACAACAGATTTAGAGTCATAAACAAGAAATAAATACATTAAAATGTTAATTTTTCAACTCAACCAGTCAGACAGGTCCATGAGCGCCAGGACGTCAGAGACAGGTCTATGGGTTTCAAAGACAGGTCTATGGGCGTCAAAGACAGGTCTATGGGCGTCAAAGACAGGTCTATGGGCGTCAAAGACAGGTCTATGGGCGTCAAAGACAGGTCTATGGGCGTCAAAGACAGGTCTATGGGCGTCAGAGACAGGTCTATGGGCATCAGAGACAGGTCTATGGGCGTCAAAGACAGGTCTATGGGCGTCAAAGACAGGTCTATGGGCGTCAAAGACAGGTCTATGGGCGTCAAAGACAGGTCTATGGGCGTCAAAGATGGCATCAAAAGCTTTTTAGATAGAAGATAAACAAAGGATTATTACAAGTGTAGCCCAAACACACTTTTAGATTGTTATTGTATTACGGCTGAGTGCAATCGGAGCATCGCAGTCAACACACCATAGGCAACAGCTAAGCTGTGAAATTTTTATACCCGCCTTGAAAAAAATACAACCTTCTTCCAAATTATAACTCTCCCAAATCTAATAAACGAATGCCTTGGGAGCTTTGAGGTCTACTTTTTCCCTTAGTTTAACTGTTCGATTCAGCCATAATAGCTTTAATGAAACTGAAAAAAAGACAGTGTTGACATCACTGTAAGTATGGCTTATTATCAAATTGCTCTAAAACAGCTCCCGGTGTATGCAGCCCTTTAGAGATAGTCCTGGTATGAAAATTATTCTTTAGTAAATGCGCCTCTCTGTGCTTCTGGCCTTGGAGAAGGCCTGGTTGCCAGTATTTATGCCATCATCTCGTATCAATGGGTACTTTGTCATGTTATATTTTCATGGTGAGGCAATGAAGCATAGCAGGCCCTGGTGAGAGGTCCGTTGATATTTATTATCTTCGAGCTGGCGTAACAATTCTATCCCCACATTTACTTCAAAGTGTTCCCGAGTTCTTGGTGTGTCTCCTCTACACCAAAAGAAAACACTGTTGTTTAGGAGCTAGAAAACAGCTATTATTGTGTATTCCATTATTTTCATTGTTAGTTAACTTGGTTAAGTTTTAGTGGGACACAACACCAACTTTGCTGCCCTAAATTACTTACTTTATGCCAGAATGACAAATGAACTGTCCATTTCTCACCAAAATCGACATGTCCAAATACCAAAACCATTCAAATAGATTTTAAGTTCACACATCATAGATGGCACATTATTTCCAGCATTGCTTTACATCCTTGTCAGAGATCCTCACTCAAACAGTATTCCTTCAGATCTTAAAGGGGCTTCTTGCTTCAGATCTTAAAGGGGCTTCTTGCTTCTGATACATTTTAGTAATATAGTAGATGCTCTTACACAGAGCGCACGCACACATTATTGTACCTTTTCCCCATGGGAATTGAAACCACAACCCTGGCGTTGCAAGTGCAATACTCTATCAACTGAGCCACACGGGACCATAGCATGGATCCATATAACTTTTAAAATGTACTAACTGCTCCCCGTGCATCCATTGAGGCTGTATTTCTGTAAGCCTGGAATCCATCTGAACATAGCTGAAACAAGTGAAAAGGATTGAGATTTAGTTGGGATTTCAGGCTATATTTCTCTATGACCTACACACATCTCTGGTCCCTCTGGTATCAGGGCAAGCGTAGGGGAGGTGTAATTGTATTGGCCTGATATCTACTATAATCCTAGTCCTATAGGCTCTCTCTGGTCTCAGGGCAAGCATATGGGGGAGGGGGGGCATGGAGAGCATCAACGACATGGTCCATGACAACACCATGCTGCAGACCGAACAGTAACCTAAGGATCAGGTTCAAGGCCATGCAAGAGACCATTGACTCCCAAAGGGCCAGACTCACATAGTGCCACATTGACCAGGTCAGCCAAGTTCTGGCTGAAGTGGGTACGTAGAGAGAGAAAAATATTAGTCTTAATTCACACTGCACCATGATGATTCAATATCCAGGCTAGTGGGATAGGATGTGCTCTTATAGGGGCTTCTTCCTTCAGATCTTATAGTAGCTTCTTCAGATGTTGCACATCATATGCTACTCTGGGGAGCTTGAACTATCCTGGAGGAACATCCCATGGCAGCTTGTCTCTCAGTGGGTGAGCTGGAATGAAGAACCAATAACCCTCTTATTATGATACTGCAAAAATGCATTCTGCCTCCAAACACAAACATATCCATAGGCCCATCAATGAGCAGTCAAAGCAGAGAAGAGAGCCAGGGGAGTGAATGGTAGCATTTTAACACTGTGGAGTGAAGCAATTCCCATGTAAGTGGAAGTTGAAAAACCAGAGAGAGAAGCACGGAATATTACTAGTTTGATGTTCCCGCATTAGGAATTCACTCCGCACCAACAGGCACTATTATCACTGACATTGAACATAATCTGGGTTTCTAACTTTGTGTCAAAGTGTTATTCTGGGGAAGACTTCTAACTCTTATTTAAGCCCTTGGAAAGCACATGGGAGACAGTGAACAGAGCTCAGTGTGGCTTTGAGAGGCACATCAAAAGAAGGAATCTAAAATTCTTCAAATACAATGAGAAGCCTGCTTTGCAAGAAGCTTTGATGTATATTGTTCTCATATTCCAAAATGATTTAATCTTGTGTTATACAAAATATATGCAGGGACTGATAAACTCTCCAATCCCAATCCCGATCCCCAAACATGGCGCAGCTTTTCTAAGCACTCACATTGCTTCAATACGACGTCCCCAGTTACATTTTCAATACTACGTCCCCAGCAAATGTTTCGATGGCACGGGAGGCATATGCATATTAATGAGAGTAACAAAAGGACATGTGCACTGGAATGTCATGACTGAGAGAAAATGCCATCGCCTAATTGCATATTATTCCCGACATGTATCCATACACAGCTGTTCCATGTTGCTATTTATTTATTGGTTGCTGGTTGCTTTATTTCATGTTTAAATGGCTTTCTTTTTTTGGCAGAGCTCTCCATAAACATTGTGAGAGTGCCGACTGGAAAATGTAAAAAAAAACAACATATATGTATATATATATTATAATAACAATATACAACATTTAAGATGTTGTACATGACTGCCCAGCTACAAAAACACCAACGTGTTTTCAGAATGTTCTGGGACAGTAAACAGAATATTCCCTCAACGCCGGTGTATAAAACTAGACCGATTGAGGTTCTGCACTTATTTCAAAGCCTTTGCAAACATTCTTAGACCCCCCCCAAAAAAAACATTTTGCTGGGTAGAGCAAACTATTTAGGATTATCAAATGTATAAGTGGGTGACAATCATGAAATTATAAATATTTATGAACAATTTACCTGCCATCTATAAACAAAATAGAATGGAAATTGAATTTGAATGATTAATCAATCAAACAGACCTTGATGATGGGGAGAATATTATTCAGTCATAAAACACTCATGAATTGGTCATGGAGTTCCAATAAAACCTGAGAATAGACCTTGGCGATGCAAGCAAGACAATTATGTGCTGAAATCAATGGTGGGTGCTTTGATAAATGCTACCATCAAGGCAACTGCAACAGAGGCAGCGTTCCTGTTCCTATATGACGACTATTTGATGAAACACTTACGTTTGAATGATTGTTTTGGGGGTGAGGAAAAAAAGAGATCCTCTTTGGTTTTCTTCGGGGATGCTTTCACACGTTTGTCCTACTTCAGTCCTGTTTGATACTATACCAGTCTTCAACAAACTCGCTTTGCCTATGGATGTTTGAGTCAAAACCTGAAAGCCAATCACAATGCTCTGCAGCTCCTCTGGACTTGAGCATTAACGATATCTTCATAGAAATAGGTTGTCCATCATTATGATGTACTGTATATAGACCATGATACCTACAGGTCAGGAGTGGTCAACTCATTTCAAACTCACAGTTAGTATGTTTAACATCTGTGATGTCAGTAGTAATGAGCAGTCAAGGTGGCCTAATGCTGATAAACCTAACTGAGAAATATGAATTGTATAACCGTTTTATATCACAATACTCCAATCCTGCAGAAGAGGGCCTTTTGCGCGAGTGTTTACAGATAAGTGATTCTGATTCATGACTAAAGAGGCAATTGACAGGCAAAATCCTACCCTTATGACTACTTCTCAGCCCAGATTGCAGTAGGTATGAAGTCAAGGGTGGAATTATGTGACAATTATGCCATAGTGTTGATGCTCGCACCTGTTAGTGGCGGTACCTCAAGCGGGTCCCTCGACTAGAAACAAAAATGGATGGCTTTAATCACTGCTTTTTAATGGTGAGAATATCACTTTTTATTGTTTTGGGTTCTGAAATATCTTTACAGCTTGGAAAAATGCAATCAACCGTCAGAAACAATTACTGTCATAATTGTGATGTATTAAAGGCAATTAGATGCTGGTGCTTGCCGTATTACTGTAGATCGTAGGGGTCATTTAGTGCTTAACTGACTCGCCAACAGAAACAGGAAACCACATAGCTCCCAGCAGCCTCGCTGTTCGTTTCCCTGGGGCAGGATCTAGTTATTGATCCTGGCAGGTGCACATTTCAGGATTACTTTTAGTAGGTATCTTGGGACAATAGGAAAGGAATGAGAGAAAACAAAGCAGAAAACCACAAACAGTCAACAGTGGAGGTCTTAGTGGGACAAAGCATTGGTTGGGTGGAGGTTGTTTTGACATGAAGGGTCAATGTTCATGCGAAAGTGCTGAAATGGACAAACAGAAATATAAAAGCACTTACTGCAAACTATTATTATAGATGTGTTCTTTGGGATAATAATATTTAATAATTATAAAGGGGTCATTTTTGATCAGTGTAAGACATGTGGAAAGCATTAATGACAATTTTGTTGGGTCACGGATTGATCTTTTGTAACAAATTGTGTGTGTGTGGGGGGGGGGTTCTCTCACTAAAGGGCCTAACAAATCTAAAATCATGTCATACACAGCATATTGAAAGGCCTAGACAATGTGAAATAGGTGTCAGACAGGGACATATTGGACATTCTCCTGACAGGGCAGCACATGTTATATGGGTGTTCAGTGCCTTCAAACTGCAGAATGATGTCTTACAGAGAGAACAGAGTGATGTTCAACTACTGTCCTGTCCTTTCAGGGGAGACAGATTCACATCTGCTGCTAGTTTGCACACAAGCTAAGTGCATACTGACCAACATGGTCTCATTAGAATATGTAAAAAAAAAAACACATTTAACTATTGTAGTTATATTTCACCTGAATAGACAGTAGTAGGGATTTGAGACATTCTGGAAATGTGCCTCTGGGAAATGTGCTGTTGTCAATGGTGGTGGAGGCACTGCAACGACTGTCCATCTGATCAAAGACATCAAATATAATGTTTTTACGCCATGCATTAGCCATCTCAGAGCTTTGAATTATTATAGGCATAAGTATCACATAGGGGATTCAGTGGTAGAACTAAAGTGCAGTGGTGGGGCTTCAATGACGCATTTAGTTTCAAGTTTCAAGTTTCATTAGTCGTATGTATGGGATACACATGTCTAACGCAACCTCAAATTTCCTGAACTTTCCAGCCTTTATCAGCAACACTTTTCCAGCCTGTTATCAATAATACCCAATAAGTGACAAAGAAACTTGGCATAATTGTTTCTAATTTCATTTCTCAACATGGAGCTTTAACATGATATGATTCAGGAGGCACACATTTTTATCAGATCTCAACATGTCAGCGCTTTCTGACCATTTCATTTCAGTCTTTTGATTAATCCCATGAGCCATTCTTATGTGCTTCCTGCGCTCCATTCTGAGTTTCATAATGCCTCTTGGGTAATCAGGACTATCATCAGATTATTTTTGTTGTTGTAGAAGATCAATTAATTGTAAGGTACCTGAGATGAGATAATTGAATGTTCTAAAACATATGGAATGTTGGAAAGCAGCCTGGGGCCCCTCAGAGAATTCTAAACCAAGGGTTCACAAACTTTTTCTCTCGGGGGCCCCCTTCCAGCATTGGTGAACATCCTGTGCATGTGGCACATCTATTTCTATGGGCACAAGCAGTGTTAATGACAAACTATTCACACCCCTCTTGTTGCTGGAGAGAATTTTACAGGTTTAAAGATTATTCCCTGCAACTCTACAAATGTTGTCATGGGGTGCAAAGAAAATGTTGCCGTTTTGAAACAAATTTTCTTACAATTATATGCATTTTGCCATGTCTAACGTGTATTCATTTGATATTTGAGTGACAAAAAATAATACACGAGGGCTTAAAATCCTGAATAAAAAATGTTAGCTGATATGGGCTAATTGATCCGGACATTTCTGACAAGTTATAAATATCTCTAAGGTATACAATGACTAACAAGACAAGAGGAACTGATGATGCACTACCCAATTTCAAAAGAATGCCCCTTGTGCTATTACAACTTTAAAGAGCGAGTCCCTTTAAAAGAGGAGGGACCCATAGTTGGAAGGTTGAAGAACAGCCTGGGGCCCCTCTGAATGAATGTTCTACAACATGTGGAATGTTGGAGAACATCCTGGGGCCCTCAATGATCTCAATTGGTCTCAATTTTTGAAATTTAACTAGGCAAGTCAGTTAGGAATAAATTCTTATTTAAAATGACGGCCCAGGAACAGTGGGTTAACTGCCTTGTTCGGGGTCCAGAGCGACAGTTTTGTACCTTGTCAGTTCGGAGATTCGATCTAGCAACCTTACGGTTTCTTCCCCAACGCTCTAACCTCTAGGCTATCTGCCACCCCTAGTTCCATATAGTCTGGTGTACACTACATGATTTTGTCCCGATTTAGCAAAGTTTTGGAGATTGGAGACTGTCACCCGTGCTCATTTAATGTGAGTGTGTCAGAGACGCAATCTGAGGACTACCGATCCCCTCTTTGAGCAGACCCAGACATCACAATATTTTCAAACGTTTGATTTTATTGGTACAAAATCTTCAATGCTCTTGTAGTGTAAGGTGTGCATCGACAAGATTTGAGAACGATGATCAGCAATAGCCAATGAGAGCTGGCCAGAGAAGAAGCCAGTGAGATGATAACATTCTATTGCATCACCCAGAATGTGTAGACTCTCAGGAGCGATGACTACTACTAGTATGTGTGTATACTTGCAAAAGTGTCAAATCGTTACAGCTCTGACAAGCTCTTTACACAAAATGTTATTCAATTCAAAATGTATTGGCTAGATATTTCAACTTTGTATGGCAAGTGTGAATGTCTGGCTGAAAACATTTATGAAGCTGCTTTGAGCCACATCTTGTTGTAGCTACGTAAAATCTAATTAAATCACCACATTGTTGTTTTGGTGAGACAGCGTGGTGGTATGGAGAGTCCTCAAGACCAAGTGAAGAATCTTGTGTGTGACACCCTGTTTGTGCTACATCGTTTAGTGTGTGTACCACTACGTTGGCAAGGCAAAAAAAAACTATAGGAATGGCGATGTTAGGATTTTAAAGTTGTGTATTGTGCACCCGGCATAATGAACTGATGTGGATCACTTTAAATGCCCCTCGGCAAAGATTTCAAATCTGAACTCCCAACTAAGTCCCATCAATGCCTACCTTTGTCTGTACATTATGCCTTGAATCTATTCTATTGCACCCCGAAACCTGCTCCTTTTACTCTATTCCGAAAGTACTAGACAACCAGTTCTTATAGCCTTTAGCCATACCCTTATCCTACTCCTCCTCTGTTCCTCTGGTGATGTAGAGATTAATCCAGGCCCTGCAGTGCCTAGCTCCACTCCTATTCCCCAGGTGCTCTCATTTGTTGACTTCTGTAACCGTAAAAGCCTTAGTTTCTTGCATGTTAACATTAGAAGCCTCCTCCCAAAATTAGTTTTATTCACTGCTTTAGAACACTCTGCCAACCCGGATGTCCTAGCCGTGTCTGAATCCTGGCTTAGGAAGACCACCAAAACCCCTGAAGTTTCCATCCCCAACTATAACATTTTCTGACAAGATAGAACTGCCAAAGGGGGTGGAGTTGCAATCTACTGCAGAAAGAGCCTGCAGAGTTCTGTCTTACTATCCAGGTCTGTACCCAGATAATTTGAGCTTCTACTTTTAAAACTCCACCTTTCCAGAAACAAGTCTCTCACCGTTGCCACTTGCTATAGGCCACCCTCTGCCCCTAGGTGTGCCCTGGACACCATATGTGAATTGATTGACCCCCATCTATCTTCAGAGCTCGTGCTGCTAGGTGACCTAAACTGGGACAGGCCATCCTACAATCTAAGCGTGATGCCCTCAATCTCACTCAAATTATCAATGAAACTACCAGGTACAACCCCAAATCTGTAAACACGGGCACCCTCATACAATTCATCTTAACCAACTTGCCCTCCAAGTACACCTCTGCTGTTTTCAACCAAGATCTCAGCAATCACTGCCTCATTGCCTGCATCCGTAATGGGTCTGAGGTCAAACGACCACCCCTCATCACTGTCAAACGCTCCCTAAAACACTTCAATGAGCAGACCTTTCTAATGGACCTGGCCTGGGTATCCTGGAAGGATATTGACCTCAACCCGTCAGTAGAGGATGCTTGGTTATTCTTTAAAAGTGCCTTCCTCACCATCTTAAATAAGCATGTCCCATTCAAAAAAATGTAGAACCAGGACCAGATATAGCCCTTGGTTCACTCCAGACCTGACTGCCCTTGACCAGCACAAAAATATCCTGTGACATTCTGCATTAGCCTCGAATAGCCCCCGTGATATGCAACTTTTCAGAGAAGTTAGGAACCGATGTACACAGGCAGTTAGAAAAGCTAAGTCTATCCTTTTCAAACAGAAATTTGCTTCCTGTAGCACAAACTCCAAAAAGTTCTGGGACACTGTAAAGTCCATGGAGAATAAGAGCACCTCCTCCCAGCTGCCCAAAGCACTGTGGCTAGGAAACACTGTCACCACCAATAAATCCACTATAACTGAGAATTTCTATAAGCATTCTTCTACGGCTGGCCATGCTTTCCACCTGGCTACCCCTACCCCGGTCAACTGCCCTGTACCCGCCACAGCAACTCGCCCAAGCCTCCCCATTTCTCCTTCTCCCAAATCCAGATAGCTGATGTTCTGAAAGAGCTGCAAAATCTGGACCCCTACAAATCAGCTGGGCTAGACAATCTGGATCCTCCCTTTCTAAAATTATCAACTGAAATTGTTGCAACCCCTATTACTAGCCTGTTCAACCTCTTTCATATGAGATTCCCAAAGATTGCAAAGCTGCCACGATCATCCCCTTCTTCAAAGGGGAGACACTCTAGGCCCAAACTGCTACAGACCTATATCTATCCTATCCTGCCAAGTTAACAAACAGATTACCAACCATTTCAAATCCCACCGTACCTTCTCAGCTATGCAATACGGTTTCAGAGTTTGTCAGCCACGCTCAAGGTCCTAAATGATATCATAACCGCCATAGGTCATCGACAACAAGGTTTTCGACTCTGTCAATCACCACATTCTTATCGGCAGACTCAACAGCCTTGGTTTCTCAAATGACTGCCTCGCCTGGTTCACCAACTACTTCTCTGATAGAGTTCTGTGTGTCAAATCGGAGGGCCTGATTTCCGGACCTCTGGTGGTCTCTACGGGGGTGCCACAGGGTTCAATTCTCGGGCCGACTCTTTTCTCTGTATACATCAATGATGTCGCTCTTGCTGCTGGTGATTCTCTGAACCACTCTATGCAGACGACACAATTCTGTATACTTCTGGCCCTTCTTTGGACACTGTGTTAACTAACCTCCAGACAAGCTTCAATGCCTTGCACCTCTTCTTCCGTGGCCTGCAACTCCTCTTAAATGCAAGTAAAACTAAATGCATGCTCTTCAACCGATTACTGCCTGCATCTGCCCAACCGTCCAGCATCACTACACTGGACAATTCTGACTTAGAATACAACTTTAAATACCTAGTTGCCTGGCTAGACTGTAAACTCTCCTTCCAGACTCACATTAAGAATCTCAAATCCAAAATTAAATCTAGAATTGGCTTCCTATTTCGCAACAAAGCTTCCTTCACTCATGCTAACAAACATACCCTCGTAAAACTGACCATCCTACCGATCCTTGACTTCGGCGATCTCATTTAGAAAAAAGCCTCCAACACTCTACTCAACAAATTGGAAGCAGTATATCACAGTGCCATTTGTTTTGTCACCAAAGCCCATATACCACCCACCACTGCGACCTGTACACTCTCGTTGGCTGGCCCTTGCTTCATACTCGACGCCATACCCACTGGCTCCAGATCATCTACAAGTCTTTGCTAGGTAAAGCCCCGCCTTATCTCAACTCACTGGTCATCATAGCAGCACCCACCCAGAGCACATGCTCCAGCAGGTATATCTCACTGGTCACCCCCAAAGCCAATTGCTCTTTGGCCACCTTTTCTCCCAGTTCTCTGCTGCCAATGACTGGAACGAACTCCAAAAATCACTGAAGCTGGAGACTTATATCTCCCTCACTATCTTTAAGCACCAGCTGTCAGAGCAGCTCACAGATCACAGCACCTGTACATAGCCCACCTGTTATTAGCCCATCAAACTACCTCACCCACATACTGTATGTATTTATTTATCTTTCTCCTTTGCACCCCAGTATCTCTACTTGCACATTCATCTTCTGCACATCTATCACTCCAGTGTTTAATTAGTATATTGTAATTACTTTGCCACCATGGCCTATGTCTTGCCTTACCTCCCTTATCTTACCTCATTTGCAGACACTGTATATAGACTTTTTCTACTGTATTATTGACTGTATGTTTGTTTATTCCATGTGTAACTCTGTGTTGTTGTATGTTTCAAACTGCTTTGCTTTATCTTGGCCAAGTCACAGTTGTAAATGAGAACTTGTTCTCAACTAGCCTACCTGGTTAAATAAAGGTGAAATAAAAAATAAAAAAAATGCAATTTGCACAGTCAATTTAATAAATAACTTACTCTAGCATTAGTTCAGGCTAACAGCTATAACACAGTTGCCATGCAGTGGTACAGTAGGTAGACTTTTTTGCAGAGTGAGCCAATAATAGGTGTTGATGGACAGTTGAGTAGACCAATCACGTCAATGAGGATTGGTCAATTGCATAGCGATTGGAGAGGCTCCAGGTGGATTTGCTTGACCTCTTTCCAAATAAGGGGAACCTATCACCACCTTCTAAGTTTTTAAAGAGCAGGGGAAACTATCTGAATATGTGCATGAATTTCATGCAAGCAGAATATACTTTAGCAGGTTCCCATTTAATAGAAGCTCCCCTTTCCTACCCCTGAGGCCGTCGCTGTGGCCTTAGATCATTGGGCCCAGTTTCCCAAAAGAATCTTAAGGCTATGTTTATTGTGGTTCTAAGATGAACTTAGCCTTTAGACGCTGTTGGGAAACCCAGCCTGGCCATTTGAGCAGTACAAACTGACAATATGCCAATATGTTATTCTCTTTTAAGCATGTTATCAGTGCTGAATTAGAATGTCAGCCTGCCAAATTATAAAACGGTGTCCTATTTTGATGTTGCCCAAATCTTGGTGGGCTCAGAATAACGTAATGCACAGCCAATCGGCATGCAGAACACGAAAGAGGGAATTGGAAGGAATGATTTGAATAATAAATTGTCATAGACAGGAGAAGAGGGAGGAAAGAGGACTGCATCAGCAGATCTGGGTCAAATAAATAGGACAGGGGTGCTTCGTTCATGTAGCCTGTGAAATTTTGACTAGTCACCCTCTTTTCCACAGGCTGTGTGAGCTAGTGGAAAACAAAGAACTCAGCACTTGACTAGTAATGCCAAAAGCCCCCTCTGGATTAATTTACACACTGCTTACCACATCACATTTATCTGCACTCTGCACCTTCCGTTCGTCTCCCACTGTTGTCTATATCTCTGGATCACCATCTGTACGTTAATGGCCAGCTTAAATTTATATTCTTCTCACCCTGATGCTCTATAATGAATCTATAACACCACCATGCTTTGGCTGTCAACTTTGTTGTTTTTGTGGTTCCTGTGGCGACAAACAAATGTGACATCACTTAGGATTGCCCCCACTGTCATCTCCTCTCATTCTCCAGAAACACGAGACATCTGCAGATTTTTGACTGTGCGGAACAGCATTAGACAGACAACAGAGCAGAGAAAGCACCACGTAGTGCAGAACTGCCACAGCCAATGAGAAATGCTTGGTATATTTGCAATGATAATAGAAAGCACAACAGGCTCATTGTTAAATGGGGAAAGCTACTGTAGTGGAATTGCATTAAAAAGTATTTTTCCATGGGTGTAGCGTTAATATCTGAATTTCCTTGGGAGATAATCATCTTTCTTCTGGTCCTCAATCAGTGACACTAGTGCACGTGACAATAGACTGAAGAGGCAAAGACACAAATTCCAATGATTTTCTTAAGATCCGCAACAATAATATTTTAGCTCTTAACTCAAATGTGCGAAATAATTATTAATTAACTTCAATCATTTTCAGAAAATTCACCATTCTATGTCCACTACCTTTGGGCTATAGTCTGTCAATTTCCATTAATTGGGTGTCATTAATGTATATTTTCCCGCTAGATTGAAACAGTTGCAGCTGGTAAACGTCAAGCAATTGAAATAGTTAAGAGGGACTGCACAACTCTTAGATCAGTCTGAATGAGGAGGATCATGCTTCAGGGAATAGCAACTCGCTCAATTGGCGGAAAATCTGATATTATAATTTTCTGTGAACTATCCCTTTAATCTTGAATTATAGGCTATAGGTCACGTGTTTCATGTAGAGAAGGTTTAAATACGTCTTTTCCGTCAATCTCCACACCTGCCCCAGACACCTCTGATATGGGCAAGATGCAGTAACCAATATGTTGAGGGTGAAAAAAGTGAAAATATATTCAAATGTATTGAGGGCTTCATGTCCAAGGGAGCCAAACAAGAACCGTGGCTGCATTTAAATTATTCACTGATTGAATGATCTTGCGACTCTTGTATCAAGCACACTGGGATGATTGAACGCCCTCAACACTCTACCATCAGAGCTATGCATTTGAATTGAAAAAATATATATATGCTGGACAAAACTATGTTCCTCACATACCTACCAGGAACAATGTCGATGCTGGAAAATTACAGTGTGTTTCTCACATATATATCGCAAGCAGGGTTGAGTATCATGGGATTTGATTTCAGATAAATGTAATAATAAGCATGTCAGATGTGGTAAATAATGAATGAGGACACACATTACTTAATTCCATGTTGAGGCTTTGAAGATGGAACATCAACATGCATCTATCCATGAGGTCAATAATGACGAATAGTTTCTCTCTCAATAGCTTCATGAATGAACATCACGCTACATAAGACCCTCTGGTGATTTGAACCAACTGACTGTTACACACTCGCTAGCTACAAGGGACTCCTTCACTTGTCCTCACATACAGTAGTGCACCACAGAGAGAACTGTAAACGTTCTTGTTGCAAATCCAACTTTTGAAACTCTGCAAATTACTAAGCTCACGTGGAAAGTTCAAATGAAGTCGAGTGGGTGTGTTTGTTTGTGCTTGTACATTTTTTTATTGTCATTACAAGACAGCAGCCTGCTCAGATAAGGCTTGATTGATCAGACCAAAAAAATGCTGATAACGACAGAATGAGGTGGCGGCAAACATCTATTTCATCTCTCGCCATTCAAATCAGTGGGGCCCAGCTGTGAAGTACAACGGGCTCTGCAACAAAAAGGGGCTAACTAAATACAAGACGTTACCCGCATTGCATTACACCAGGAGGGCAAGGAAATGAGGCGACGACTACACACTCTGCATTTAGCTTGCATCCCAAATGGGAACCCTATTCCCTTTAAGGCATTACATTTGACAAAAATGGGGCACTATGTAGGGAATAGGGTGCCATTTGGGATGTATTCTTAGTCAAGCCGCACTTAAGGTATAATTACTTTGCCATGAAAATACAGAAGAGGGATAAAAAATAACATTGCTGAATCCACACTATGACGTGATGAATGAGGGAAAGAGTGTAAGAATGGAACACGCACTATCCAACCATTCTTATTATATTGTGTGCATTTATCATGAGGACATAATAAGCAGGCCCACACAATAGTCTAGTATTTGTGAAATCGAAAGAATAAAAGATCTGGGCTATTAACTTCTTATTATGTATGTCATATAAAAATACCATTTGATGTATGGTGGTGGTTACTGGTTACTAACAGTAAATATTTGGCTTCAGAAGAACTATGTTAAGTGCAATTCATTTCACCTTTGTTACCTGGAAATTGTGATTTATTCAACCAAACTGTGAATGTTGTGATTCTAATACATCCAGTACACTGTCTATGGTAGGTGGCGGTATTTCAACACTGACCAGCCAACTGGATCATACAGTTGTCTTATAACATCTCTTTAAATTGATTTATATATCATAGACCCTACACTGTAGTGATGACATACAATCTTAATCTGAGCCTATTTGCTGTAGAAGTTCAATTATCCTGATGCAATAGGACATGTAAATTATTATGAGGATTATAATAAATGGCCATTTTTTTGTGAAGACAAAATAAAATCTGAAATTCCAAAATGTAGATTTAGCCAGCTTGGATTTGACATCTCTCCTATCAAATCAGATGGCATTTCACTGTAAGGTGTCAAGGGAACCCTGTTGTATTCAACGGAAGTGACAAATCAAATTGGATTTGTAGTTCAATATGTACAGCAGCTAGATGTAGAAGGCTAATGTTAACTAGCTAACGTTTCCATGAAAGGAGGCTAGTGAGAAAGCATTTTAGAAAAACTAAAAGCGTTTTAATGTATGACAGAGTGGTAGACCATTATGCTAACATGAAAAAGAGGGGGATGGCATTGGAGTTTCTCGCGCGTGTGTGTGCGTGCAAACAGAAATCAGAACCATGGACAAGCAAATCATATTTAGCTTATGTTGATTGGACTAAATTGTTTTTGGTTGTCACTGTATTAGACTAAGCAGAGGTGATTTGATGATGCTGAAATGATGCTGAAGCTCCTGATGTCTTTGCAACTTGCGGTAACTCTCTGTGGTTCTAAATCAATAGTTGTTTAGTGGTCCGAAAATGTCGGAAACGTTAACTTGCTTAACAGTGAGGTCATGTAACTGTCACCGGACAGAGGTTACTATCTGGTTTTGTGATAAAGCAAAGGTGTGGTTGAATTTATTCTCTCACTGTTTTACATTTACATTTAACATTACATTTAAGTCATTTAGCAGACGCTCTTATCCAGAGCGACTTACAAATTGGTGCATTCACCTTATGACATCCAGTTTTCTTATTGTCTCGGGCTTTAGGCCTATATATCATGGTTGCAAGGCATATGAATTAACAGCTAACAATGCAATTATCATGTAGTGTAGGTTGTACCCCCCCCCCACCCCCTCCCTAGTGATTTTACCCACGCACCGCTACTGAATACACTACGAGTTTTATCCTGCTATAGGGTGATCAAATTAAGATCCTACAACTGTACTCGGTACTGTTCAAAATAACACTTTTTATTACAAACACGTGTACAATTCTTCTCCCACTACATTTGCAAAAAAATGTGTTGCCATTGTTTCTCTTTTCCCTACAGCCATCGATGTCGGTCCTCAGAATCTCTCCAACTGGGAAGAGTGGACCCTGACTGGAACCGTGCTGTGTGATGTCTTCAGTCCCGCACACAATTGACTGTAAATTCCAAAACCCACCTCCCATAAAGCAAGTGTTCAAATGTCTCCCACTGCAGATTGACCTGTTTAGCTCCCCTTGTGCTCAGACCTGTCGGGCCGGGGAGGGAGTTGGAGGGTGCTCGCAGGGATTGCTCAATGATGTGTGCAAACTGACATTTCACACGGCCATATTTAATACTATTTTCAAGCCCTTGCTGCCGAGATCTCCTGCAGCTCTCTGCAGATAGAGTGATTTGTTGTCCATCAACAGGTTCTGTATAAGACCACACTGATTTGCCTCATTCACGAGGAGCACAGAGAAGCATGAAACAACGGGGGCAAGGCTGCTTACAGTAGGTAGAGATAGCAGTTGCAGGAACCATGATGACAGTGTACTGTTATCTTTAAATTAAGTATGAAATCTAATTTTTATATTTGCGTAACTTAAACCTGCATATTTTCTATTATTTGATACCACTAAGATACTGTATACATACTAGCAAATTATCTTCTCAATGACAAGAGCAATTTAAAACAGGCAGGACTTGTGTTGACGAGATGACAACACCAAAGTAAAATATTTACAGTGACTTTGATTAATTTACTTTTGAAGTGGCAGATATCGACTGTATTAAGCAGATGACCACTATGTGTAAATGAAGCAGGGTTTAACCCTTGTGGTGTTTTTGTTATTCACCCAATGTTTGCAGGTCTCATGGACCCACAACATTATTGAATTTTAAAACAATGATTGCTAAACTACCATTAAAATATCCATCATGCCACATGTTATTATGTGTTATTATATTATTAATTATTGATTATTGTGGACGTCACATCAAGGGACATTTGCCTTTTGCTTATTATTTGACCCTGCTGGTCATCTATGAACATTATTGAAGGCCCTAATAGCCATGTACTCTTATAATCTCCACCAGGAACATCCAGAAGAGGACTGTCCACCCCTCAGAGCTTGGTTCCTCTACAGGTTTCTTCCTAGGTTCCTGTCTTTCGCTATGGAGTTTTTCCTAGCCGCGGTGCTTCTACATCTGCATTGCTTGCTGTTTTAGGCTGAGTTTGTCTTTATAAGCACTTTAACATCTACCAATGTAAAAAAGGGCTTTATATATAAATCTGATTTTGTTTTGTTTTGCAGCGCGCAAGACCGTTAAAGAGTGTTGACGTCTGTTCAGGTTCGGTATTGATCAGTAAAATATGCATCTGTACAACAAATGGATGAATTTGAGAACATGACATTTAATTTTGAAAAGCCCAAGCATATTCTAAGATTCGTGACTCAATATTGTTGAAAAGTATGACATTCACTGCTCTCACATGAAGTGACTTTCATTTTTTCCAATCTCATTTAAATCGACCTGAGGCACTCCAAGTACTCTCCAGCATCTAATTAAGTTGGACTTCAAGATTGAATTTCTCCATTCTTTGTTTTATCATGTGCAGGCATTTACCTTGAGCAGTCTCAGGCACTTATATAAGACCCTTTAATCAAGGTGAAATTCAGATGATAGTTTGGAGAGTCAGACAATGTTGTTTCATATGATCCCACTCTTTAGAGCCACCTTTCTCATAAAATCCTCATTTCCTCCCTTTTGTTGATGTTAATGATTTGATTTTGATGAATCCTAATTCATCACGTAGAAAACAAGCGGTTTATCTGCCCTCCTTGCCACAAATATCTATTCCATCATAGGGGTGGATTGCATTTATAAAGTATATCCCATGAGCCTTTGCTTCTCATTTCACCTGCTCTTCTAATGGGCTATTTTCAGGGTTGGTATTCAAATGAAGGGTATTCATTGGGTTTCCAGGAAACATGGCGGTGTTGAGAAATCACATTAGATTATCATGGAGAGCACCGGTCTCTAAAGATTTGCTTTGGCATGCTGAAGTAAAGCAAATGGGGTTTACACACCTTTTTATCAAACCCAGTCATGGAGATGAGGTGTAGATTTGCTTTAATTTGTATGAAACTACCTTCGTGGATTCTGATACTGCATAAGTTTGTCTTCCTTGACTATGAACACACTGAACAAAAATATTAAACAAAACATGTAAAATGTTGGTCCCATGTTTCATGAGCTGAAATAAATGTTCCCAGAAATTCTCCATAATCACCCCAAAAATATTTCTCTAAAATGTTGTGCACTGATTTTTTAACATCCCTGTTAGTGAACATTTCTTCTTTGCCAAGATAATCCATCCACCTTACAGGTGTGGCATATCAAGAAGCTGATTAAACAGCATGATCAATACACAAGTGCACCTTGTGCTGGGGAAAATAAGAGGCCACTGTAAAATGTGCAGTTCCCTACACAACGCCACATATGTCTCAAGTTGAGGGGGCATGCAGTTGGCATGTTGAGTGTAGTAATGTCCACCAGAGCTGTGGCCAGTGAATTCAATGTTCATTTCTCTACCAATGTCGTTTTAGAGAATTTGGCATTACGTCCAACCGGCCTCACAACCACAGACTAAGTGAATGGCGTCGTGTGGGTGAGCGGTTTGCTAATGTCAACATTGTGAAAAGAGTGCCCCATTGTGGCGGTGGGTTATGGTATGGGCAGGCATAACCTATGGACAAAGAACACAATTGCATCTTATCGATGGCAATTTGAATGCAAAATAAATCTGTGAAGAGATCCTGAGGCTCGTTGTGAGGCCTATATCTTTTAAGGTATCTGTGTCCAACAAATGCATATCTGTATTCCCAGTCATGTGAAATCCATAGATTAGGGCCTAATAAATTCTGATTTCCTCATATCAAATAAAATTTTATTTGTCACATGCGTCAAATAGAACAGGTCAAATCAAACGTATTTGTGACCTGTAGACCTTACAGTGAAATGCTTACTTACAAGCCCTTAACAAAAGAGATAAGAATATCAAATAATAAAAGATCAGCTGTAGATAATAGCGGGGCTATATACATGGGGTACTGGACCAGAGTCAATGTGCGGGGGCACCAGTGTCAAGGTAATTGAGGTAATATGCACATGTAGGTAGAGTTATTAAAGTGACTATGCATAGATAATAACAGAGAGTAGCAGCATGTGGGTCTTGGATTTCTGGGATAACGGGTGTTGATGTGAGCCATGACTTGCCTTTCAAAGCATTTCATGACTACAGACGTGGGTGCTATGGGACAGTAGTCATTTAGGCAGGTTACCTTAGTGTTCTTGGGCACAGGGACTATGGTGGTCTGCTTGAAACATTTTGGTATTATAGACTCAGACAGGGAGAGGTTGACAATATCAGTGAAGACACTTGCCAGTTGGTCAGCACATGCTATGAGTACCCGTCCTGGTAATCTGTCTGTCCCTACGGACTGACCTGTTTAAAGGTCTTACTCACATCGGCTGCGGAGAGCGTGATCACACAGTCGTCCGGAACAGCTGATGCTCTCATGCATGTTTTAGTGTTACTTGCCTCGAAGCGAGCGTAGAAGTGATTTACATCGTCTGGTATGCTCGTGTGACTGGGCAGCTCTCGGATGTGCTTCCCTTTGTAGTCCGTAATAGTTTGCAAGCCCTGCCCATCCGACGAGAGTCGGATCCGGTGTAGTACGATTCGATCTTAGTCCTGTATTGATGCTGTCCCTGGTTGATGTGTTGGAGGGTATAGAGAGATTTATTATAATCTTCCGGGTTAGAGTCCTGCTCCTTGAAAGCAGCAGCTCTGCCCTATAGTTCAGTGTGAATGTTTGCCTGTAATCCATGGCTTCTGGTTGGGGTATATACGTACAGTCATTGTGGGGATGACGTCCTCGATGCACTTATTGATAAAGCCAGTGACTGATGTGGTGTGCTCCTGAATGCCATCGGAACAATCCCGAAACATATTCCAGTCTGTGCTACCAAAACAATCCTGTAGTTTAGCATCTGCTTCATCTGGCCACTTGTTTTATTGACAGAGTCACTGATACTTTCTGCTTTAATTTAGGCTTGTAAGCAGGAATCAGGAGGATAGAATTATGGTCAGATTTGCCTAATGGACGACGAGGGAGTAAAGGTGGACTAGAATTTTTTTTCCATTTAACATGCTGATAGAAACGAGGTAAAACGTATTTATGTTTCCCTGCCTTAAGTCCTCCGCCACTAGGAGCACCGCCTCTGGATGAGTGTTTTCCTGTTTGCTTATAGCAGTATACTTCTCATTGAGTGCGGTTAATTTGAACTGTAGCTCAGTAAAATCAATTAAATTGTTGCATGTTGCGTTTATATTTTTTTAAAGTATATATTGTAAAAAAATGGTTATGTCATGGTTATGGCCTTTTATGACTCTTAGTTTTCCAGGAATGTCATCCTGTGAGTTCTCATATTGAGTTTTCCTGGAACATCATCCTGTGAGTTCTCATATTGAGTGTTCCTGGAACATCATCCTGTGAGTTCTCATATTGAGTTTTCCTGGAACATCATCCTGTGAGTTCTCATATTGAGTGTTCCTGGAACGTTTTTAGAAAGGGATGTTCTTAGAACACTTACAAAACTCAAGTTGTGTTTATATTTTTGTTCAGTATAACGGTAACTTGAGTTTTGCTAAGAACATCCCTTTCTAAAAAAGTTCCAGGAACATTCAATATGAGAACTCACAGGATGATGTTCCTGGAACACTAAGAATCATAAAAATAGATCATAACCATTTGACAATATATACTGAACAAAAATATAAACATGCAACAATTTCAACGATTTTACTGAGTCACAGTTCATACAGTATAATGAAATCAGTCAATTGAAATCAATTCATTCGACCCTAATCTATGGATTTCACATGACGGGCAAGGGCGCAGCCATGAGTGGGTCTGGGAGGGCATAAGCCCACCCACTTGGGAGCCAGGCCCAGCCAATCAGAATGATTATTTCCCACAAAAGGGTTTTAATACAGACAGAAACACTCAGTTTCATCAGCTGTCCAGGTGGCTGGTCTCAGACGATCCCGCAGGTGAAGAAGCTGGATGTGGAGGGCTGGCGTGGTTACATGTGGTCTGTGGTTGTGAGGCCAGTTGGATGTACTGCCAAATTTTTTGAAATTACGTTAGAGGCAGCATATAGCAGAGAAATTACAATTCAAATTATCTGACAACAGCTCTGGTAGACATTCCTGCGGTCAGCATGCCAATTTCACACCCTCTCCAAACTTGAGACATCTGTGGCATTGTATTGCGTGATAAAACTGAACATTTTAGTGGCCTTTTATTGTCCCCAGCACAAAGTGCACCTGTGTAAAGATCATGCTGTTTAATCAGCTTCTTGATATGCCACACCTGTGAGGTCGATGGAATATCTTGGCAAAGGAGAAATGTTCACTAACAGTGATGTAAACAAATTTGTGCACACAATTTTTTTTATTTCAGCTCATGAAACATCACTTTACATGATGCTTTTATATTTTTGTTCAGTAAATGTTTAGGATATTTGAAGGACCAGTGTTTGCCTTCTAATGCAATTATCTGAAGGGCATCATAATTTGAGATGAAGGGAGTTCCCAAATATTTCTTAGGCATCATGCCCGGATAGAAACTGTCAGTCTCTTGTTGGCTGAGGAGAATACATCCATTCACAATTTAAATGTTTCCAACCTGTTCTTAATTAGACTAATACATGACAGCTGGTAGGTCATAAAGTACAGAGGTGTTAGTATTTCTTCATCATTGCTATCAGACAGAACCACAGCAGGCACAAATGCCTCATCATTCTTTGAAATAGTCCACCCAGGTAGGAAAAGCCTTGCTTGTACTTGGACAAAAATAGGAGAACGAGGCTGTAAGTAACTAGTGCATTTCACAACAGGGAAGGATGCCCGAAAAGGGCACTCCAGAGTAGAGCTGTTACTAAACATTATCTTGGGACTCTTCCACCAACCAAGGATATTGGTTCACAGTCTCAACATGGAGGACGAGCTCATCAACCTATTACAGACATTTTGCATTTGATCTGGGTTACGGCATGGACGCATATTTCATGGAAAACTGCTCCCAGCTTGTACACTCCTTGGCTCCAATGTCAGCATTTAACCCTGCACGTTACCATGGAGCTCGGTCACAATGGAAACCCACTAAGTCATAACGTAATCAGTTTCTTCCCTGGGTAGCATCCTATGGCTGTGTGAGCCTGATAACCAAGGGCCGACAGCACTGTCTATGATGTATTCTGTATAGGATGCATATAAAACTAATGAAAATGGTTTGGTTTATGTCCCTGTGGTAGTCAACCTTTTGGGAAAGCCTCATTGTGTGCATCCATCCACTATTCTTTACTCTGTGGACATCATACTTGCATTGTACATAGACATTATTCAGAAACTGTGTGTTGAGCTACAGTTTAAGGCTCTTGACCCCCCCCCCCCGAAAAAATGTAATGATTTAAATTCAGTTAAGCAAATCGGACAATGCTGTTAGATTAACACTAATTTCAGCTTTTAACCAATGTAGCTAAATGTTTAATATCCATAATTTTAACTATTATTTGAATTGCGCGCCCTCCAATTTTTACCGGAAGTTGTCAACAGGTGTCCCACTAGCGGGACCCTTTTGTCTTGGACTTGATGCTCCAGTAACGTTTGACATGCAGTAGCACTGAGAACAGTGTATGACTTGGGTGGCTGGAGTCTTTGAAATTGCTTAGTATAGATGTCCTGGATGGCAGGAAGCTTGGCCCCAGTGATGTACTGGGCTGTATGCACGACCCTCACGGTCGGATGCCAAGCAGTTGCCATAACAGGCAGTGATTAAACAGGTCAGGATGCTCTCGATGGTGCAGCTGTAGAACTTTGAGGATCTGTGGACCCATGCCAAATCTTTTCAGTCTCTTGAGGGGGAATAGCTGTTGTCGTACCCTCTTCACGACTGTCTTGGTGTGCTTGGACTATGTTAGTTTGTTGGTGATGTGGAGACCAAGGAACTTGAAGCTTTCAGCCTGCTCCACTACAGCCCCGTCGATGAGAATGGGGGCCTGCGCGGTCCTACTTATCCTGTAGCCCACAATCTCCTTTGTCTTGATCATGTTGAGGCAGAGGTTGTTGTCCTGGCACCACCTGGCCAGGTCTCTGACCTCCTCGGTATAGGCTGTCTCATCGTTGTCGGTGATCAGGCCTACCACTGGTGTGTCATCAGCAAAGTCAATGATGGTGTTGGAGTCGTACCTGACGATGCAGTCATGAGTGAACAAGGAGTACAGGAGGGGACTGATCACACACCCCTGAGGGGCCCCCATATTGACGATCAGCTTGGCGGATGTGTTGTTACCTACCCTTACCATCTGAGGGTGGCCCATCAGGAAGTCCAGTATTCAGTTGCAAAGGGAGGTGTTTAGTCCCATGGTCCTTGGCTTAGTGATGGGATTTGAGGGCGCTATGATGTTGAATGCGGAGCTGTAGTCAATGAATAGCATTCCCACATAGCTCCTTTTGTCCAGGTGTGAAAGGGATGTGTGGAGTGCAATAGAGATTGCCTCATCTGTGGACCTGTTGGGGTGTATATTTTATCTGCATCTTAACTTAGTGGCAAACAGCAGTAGAAACAATAACAAAGTGTCTCCCTGCTCCTATTTCAGTAAAAGGCTGAGGGATGGGGCTGGAGATATTTACCCTCTCAAATTCATACAGAACTATAGATGCAAGTACTGACCATCCATGATATCAAAATTGTAATCCTGTTTCTATGATCCGTTTCCACTACCATGTACCCAGTTCGCTTTGGATAAAGGCATCTGCGAAATGGGATATTATTGAAGTCTACTTGGTCTCTGCCTACTAGCTGCCCATTGTAGTTACCATTCCTTTCCAATCGATGATGCCAAAGCTAGTTGAATTCATTACTCTAGCAGCAGGGACATGGGATTAGTGATAATATTATAATAATATGTTTTACTTAAGGCGCTGGAATTAGTCTATGTCTTAGGCTAGGCTAGATATATTAAATTAACTGGTTTTATTCAAACTTTATTCAATGCCTTTGCGTCTAGATATATGGAAGAAACGACATGAATTGGACAAGGTGTACGGCGTCTCATCCCAACACCTTGTCCAATTCTCTCGTGCGCATATGGTGAACCGGTGATATGTACCTACCCACTACTGACATTAACCTTAAAAATGTATAATCAAGCAACATTTCACCAATTATTTAACTGGCATATCGGCTGCTGACTGGTCGAGTAACCTCTTCTGCCTGGAAGTCCTTCATAAAGATTAGTAACATGTCCAATAAATACATCGCCACCCATCAGACGGACAGGAACATGACGATGTAATCCAGCCTCCATCCGCTGGGATTTCGTGCTTTATCGCCTACAACACACTCCTACTCTAGACTTTACCTGGCAGCATCCCCGCTCACACCAGTTTGTGTTTGCCTATGCCAACCCTCTAGCTGAGGTGTTTCAGGCAGCATATCTTGTTACTACTACGAGAACAAACTCTGATTTGGGGCAACGATCGGATCAAACATGAATGGCTTCAGTAAGTTTATTGGCTCACTAACATAATTTCATTCTCTGTAATAAACTCATTCTCAGACTTGCAGCTACTCAGTAAATTCAGACATTTTTAGGAGTTCCAAAATGTTTTTTTCCTGCTAGTAACTCAATGACAATATGACAATTTACACTTACAGTGGGGAGAACAAGTATTTGATACACTGCCAATTTTGCAGGTTTTCCTACTTACAAAGCATGTAGAGGTCTGTAATTTTTTATCATAGGTACACTTCAACTGTGAGAGACGGAATCTAAAACAAAAATCCAGAAAATCACATTGTTTGATTTTCAAGTAATAATTTGCATTTTATTGCATAAGTATTTGATACATTAGAAAAGCAAAATGTAATATTTAGTACAGAAACCTTTGATTGTAATTACAGAGATCATTCGTTTCCTGTAGTTCTTGACCAGGTTTGCACACACTGCAGCAGGGATGTTGGCCCACTCCACCATACAGACCTTCTCCAGATCCTTCAGGTTTTGGGGCTGTCGCTGGGCAATATGGACTTTCAGCTCCCTCCAAAGATTTTCTATTGGGTTCAAGTTTGGAGACTGGCTAGGCCACTCCAGGACCTTGAGATGCTTCTTATGGAGCCACTCCTTCGTTGCCCTGGCTGTGTGTTTTGGGTCGTTGTCATGCTGGAAGACCCAGCCATGATCAATCTTCAATGCTCTTACTGAGGGAAGGAGGTTGATGGCCAAGATCTCGCGATACATGTCCCCATCCATCCTCCCCTCAATACGGTGCAGTCATCCTGTCCCCTTTGCAGAAAAGCATCCCCAAATAATGATGTTTCCACCTCCATGCTTCACGGTTGGGATGGTGTTCTTGGGGTTATACTCATCCTTCTTCCTCAAAACACGGCGAGTGGAGCTTAGACAAAAAAGCTCTATTTTTGTCTCATCAGACCACATGACCTTCTCCCATTCCTCCTCTGGATCATCCAGATGGTCATTGGCAAACTTCAGACAGGCCTGGACATGCACTGGCTTGAGCAGAAGGACCTTGCATGCGCTGCAGGATTTTAATCCATGACGGCGTACTGTTTTACTAATGGTTTTCTTTGAGACTGTGATCCCAGCTCTCTTCAGGTCATTGACCAGGTCCTGCCATGTAGTTCTGGGCTGATCCCTCACCTTCCTCATGATCATTGATGCCCCACGAGGTGAGATCTTGCATGGAGCCCCAGAGCGAGGGTGATTGACGTCATCTTGAATTTCTTCCATTTTCTAATAATTGCACCAAAAGTTGTTGCCTTTTCACCAAGCTGCTTGCCTATTGTCCTGTAGCCCATCCCAGCCTTGTGCAGGTCTACAATTTTATCCCCGATGTTCTTACACAGCCCCTCTGGTCTTGGCCATTGTGGAGAGGTTGGAGTCTGTTTGATTGAGTGTGTGGAAAGGTGTCTTTTATACAGTTAACAAGTTCAAACAGGTGCAGTTAATACAGGTAATGAGTGGAGAACAAGAGGGCTTCTTAAAGAAAAACTAACAGGTCTATGAAAAGCCGGAATTCTTACTGGTTGGTAGGTTATCAAATACTTATGTCATGCAATAAAATGCAAATTAATAACTTAAAAATCATCTGGATTTTTGTTTTAGATTCTGTCTCTCACAGTTGAAGTGTACCTATGATAAAAAATTACAGACGTCTACATGCTTTCTAAGTGAGAAAACCTGCAAAATTGGCAGTGTATCAAATTTTTGTTTTCCCCACTGTAGCTGGTGTTATAAATCATAGTATTTCATTTCCCATTTTAAAGTGTCAGATCCTTTAAAGCGGCAGCTCTACCCTTTAGGTCAGTGTTGCCTGTAATCCATGGCTTCTGGTTGGGGTATGTACGTACAGTCACTGTGGGTACGACGCCCTTGACGCACTTCTTGATGAAGCCAGTGACTGATGTGGTGTACTCCTCAATGCCATTGGAAGAATCCCAGAACATATTCCAGTCTGTGCTAGCAAAACAGTCCTGTGGCTTAGCATCTGCTTCATCTGGCCACTTTATTGACCGAGTCACTGATGCTTCCTGCTTTTGCTTCTAAGCAGGAATTAGGAGGATAAAATTATGGTCAGATTTGCTAAATGGAGGACGAGGGAGAGCTTTGTACACATCTCTATTATTCCACACAGATTTGTTTCCCTGCATTAAAGTCCCTGGCCACTAGGAGCTCCGCCTCTGGATGAGTGTTTTCCTTTTTGCTTATGTCTTAGTGCCAGCATCAGTATGTTGTGGTAAATAGACATCTAGGAAGAACACGTACATTCTTGGTAAATTGTACAGTCTACAGCTTATCATCAGATACTACCTCAGGCAAGCAAAACCTTGAGACTTCCTTAGATATCATGCACCAGCGGTTTACAAAAAGACCCCTCGTCTTATCAGAGGCTCTTGTTCTATACTGCCGGTACAGTCTATAACTGTACAAGCCTAGAGGTGTGTTTTGGGTCATTGTCCTGTTGAAAAACAAATGGATTGTCCCACTAAGCACAAATTAGATGGAATGGCATATCACTCCAGAATGCTGTGCCTTGAATTATAAATACATCAGTATTACCAGCAAAGCACCCCCACGCGTCACAAGGGGGGAACCACACATGCGGCTATCATCCGTTCACCTCCTCTGCGTCTCACAAAGACACAGCGGTTGGAACCAAAATCTCAAATTTGGACTCAGACCAAAGGACAGATTTCCACCAGTCTAATGTCCATTGCTCATGTTTCTTGGCCCAAGATAAATCTCTTATTGGTGTCCTTTATTTGTGGTTTCTTTGTAGCAATTCAACCATGAAGGGCTGATTCACAGTCTCATCTGAACAGTTGATGTTGAGATGTGTCTATTACTTGAACTCTGTGAAGCATTTATTCTGAGGCTGGTAACTCCAAAGAACTTATCCTCTTCAGTAGAGGTAACTCTGGGCCTTCCTTTCCTGTGTTGGTCCTCAGAGCCAGTTTCATCATATGTCTTGATGGTTTTTGCTAATGCACTTGAAGAAACTGTCAAAGTTGACTTCATGTCTTAAAGTAATGGACTATCATTTCTGTTTTTCTTTTTGAGCTGTTCTTGCCATACTATGGACTTGGTCTTTTACCAAATAGGGCCATGTTCTGTATACCACCCCTATCTTGTCACAAAACTGATTGGCTCAAACACATGGAGGAAAAAAATCCAGCATTTAACATTTAACACTTGTTAATTGAAATGCATTCCAGGTGACTACCTCATGAAGCTGGTTGAGACAGCAAAGCTGTCATCAAGGCACAGGTAGGCTACTTTAAGAATCTCAAATATATTTTGATTTGTTTAACACTTGTATTACTACATGATTCAATATGTATTAGTTCATAGTTGATGTCTTCAGTATTATTCTACTATGTAGAAAATAGTGAACATGAGTAGGCATCAACGCTTGACTGGTAGTGTATTTATTGTCTAGGCAAGTAAGCTATGAACAAATTATTATTTTCAATGACAGTCTAGGAACAGTGGGTTAACTTCCTTGTTTTGGGGCAGAACGACAGATCTTTACCTTGTCAGCTCAGGGATTCAATCTTGCAACCTTTCGGTTATTAGTCCAATGCGCTAACCCCTGCATTTCTGATACCTTTTTAGACTTTTTTCTGGTAGATATTTTCTTAGACCCCGTTTCCATCTGTTTATCCAGAAATCAATGCCTTTACCTATGCCAAAATATATGTTTTTTTCATTACCCCAAAATATAATTTCATTTGACACCCAACTTGATATGCTCCTATGAACTTGGGTCCTTTTACATGGAAATGATCAGATTTTGTTTAACAGCTTTTGATGCAACAAGGATTAAATACTCTAAGTCAAAAAATGCTGGGAAAATGGCATAGAAAACATTCATGGCTCTATTTTCAGCTGGTGTTAAGGAGGTGCCAGTGTCAAGTGCACGTTAGCTTAACATGTAGCACTGGCATTTTCCACCCCTTACTCGAGATTTGGCAATTTACCTGTCTAACATCAGCTCGCTCGCCTGAGGTGGGAGGGGTGTCAATATTTGAGGTGTGTGCTTAATAGTGTGTCAGTTTCATGCAGGGCTAAAGGAAGTTAAGACCAACCAAAGGCAGGTCTTAAATTAATGGTTACGCAGTTGATATTGGCAAAGATTTTGAGATCGGAATCACATCCATGACACACAGTGCCCATGTTAGTGGGCTGTTTAGTGCCTTTAGTGCCGGTGAACCTCTATATAGAAACGATTAGTTACTCCCCATTTAGTTTAATTTGATTAAAAACCAAGCAAAACCTACCTTCCCCTAAATCAAGGCTGGTTTAGCAGCTTTCGCATAGGTGTGTCTTTTTATCCTGGCCATGCGTTAGCCAAGTAGCATATGAATAGAGGGGTTTTCTACTGAGTGCCTTGAACTAACCTTTTGCTGCGATTACAGCTGTAAGTCGCTTGGGGTATGTCTCTATCAGTTTTGCACATCGAGAGACTGACATTTTTTCCCATTCCTCCTTGCAAAACAGCTCGAGCTCAGTGAGGTTGGATGGAGAGCATTTGTGAACAGCAGTTTTCAGTTCTTTCCACAGATTCTCGATTGGATTCAGGTCTGGACTTTGACTTGGCCATTCTAACACCTGGATATGTTTATTTTTGAACCATTCCATTGTAGATTGTGCTTTATGTTTTGGATCATTGTCTTGTTGGAAGACAAATCTCGGTCCCAGTCTCAGGTCTTTTGCAGACTCCATCAGGTTTTCTTCCAGAATGGTCCTGTATTTGGCTCCATCCATCTTCCCATCAATTTTAACCATCTTCCCTGTCCCTGCTGAAGAAAAGCAGGCCCAAACCATGATGCTGCCACCACCATGTTTGACAGAGGGAATGGTGTGTTCAGGGTGAGGAGCTGTGTTGCTTTTACGCCAAACATAACTATTTGCATTGTTGCCAAAAAGTTCAATTTTGGTTTCATCTGACCAGAGCACCTTCTTCCACATGTTTGGTGTGTCTCCCAGGTGGCTTGTGGCAAACTTTAAACAACACTTTTTATGGATATCTTTAAGAAATGGCTTTCTTCTTGCCACTCTTCCATAAAGGCCAGATTTGTGCAATATACGACTGATTGTTGTCCTATGGACAGAGTCTCCCACCTCAGCTGTAGATCTCTGCAGTTCATCCAGAGTGATCATGGGCCTCTTGGCTGCATCTCTGATCAGTCTTCTCCTTGTATGAGCTGAAAGTTTAGAGGGACGGCCAGGTCTTGGTAGATTTGCAGTGGTCTGATACTCCTTCCATTTCAATATTATCGCTTGCACAGTGCTCCTTGGGATGTTTAAAGCTTGGGAAATGTTTTTGTATCCAAATCCGGCTTTAAACTTCTTCACAACAGTATCTCGGACCTGCCTGGTGTGTTCCTTGTTCTTCATGATGCTATCTGCGCTTTTAACGGACCTCTGAGACTATCACAGTGCAGGTGCATTTATACGGAGACTTGATTACACACAGGTGGATTGTATTTATCATCATTAGTCATTTAGGTCAACATTGGATCATTCAGAGATCCTCACTGAACTTCTGGAGAGAGTTTGCTGCACTGAAAGTAAAGGGGCTGAATAATTTTGCACGCCCAATTTTTCAGTTTTCAATTTGTTAAAAAAGTCTGAAATATCCAATAAATGTCGTTCCACTTCATGATTGTGTCCCACTTGTTGTTGATTCTTCACAAAAAAATACAGTTTTATATCTTTATGTTTGAAGCCTGAAATGTGGCAAAAGGTCGCAAAGTTCAAGGGGGCCTAATACTTTCGCAAGGCATGTATTATGCCTTTAACTTTATTTAGACAGCATTTCATTTTTATTAGAATTATTCTCTTTTTAAGTCTTACCTCTAGTGACTGTAAGATTGCTTATTGACAATGTTTGAATTGTCCATAACTCAAACATATACAGTATATATTAGTGTGAATGCTATGTTCAACCATATCCAATATCTACAAACATGTTCAACATATTTAGCGAAGATGGGATAAGCAGGCAACTTAACAAACTAGGCTATAACTGATTAACTTTCAATTGGATATGATGACAACTTGCTAAATTAAATACACAACTTGAAGCAACCACATATTTAGCTATGGAGCACGTTCCCATTGGCCAGTGAGGAGGGGGGAGGGTGGGGTTGAGCCCCGACAGACCCACAACTTGTTTATTCTTCTAAACCTAGCCCTTTGGACCACGACTAGCTACTGCGCCCATAACTCCTGTGATAATAGCTCAAATATTTCTGATACCTACTGAACCTATAGTGCTAAGATTAACCATTGAGCTGTGTTTGTTATAATAGAGCTCTCGGTCTTTGAGTTCCCACCTAACATTCAGTATGCTCCCAGTGTACTGGCGCCTCGGGTTCACTTTTTACTGAAAATACTCTCATCCTCATTCAATTCACATGTTGCTATCTGCAGGGAACAGAGGGATTATATTGAAACGTTATATGCAATGTTTCACTCAAGATGCTTGTGTGATGCGTGCCTATAGTCCTGCCACATGCATGTCTGATTCCTCTTCAGTTGATGTCAAACTAGGAATGTGGTGGGTGGAATAACTTTTTACTAATTTACTTCCATAAATGACACACTTCAAACATTATTTTGTACTATTTAATACAGCAATATACGACAGTCATTTTAAAGGAGTATTCTAGGAATATTGATCTATCTACAGTAACTTCGTGGTTATAATTTTATACTAACCAGTTTAACCTTGAACATTTACATTCTGATGACCTATTGCTGATCCACAAGTCAGTGGATTAGTAGCCTGCATGAGGCAATCATTATTGTTCATATGGTCTGGGATGAACATAAGTAATGTTCAAGGGAACATAGCAACACAAAAACACTAATAAAGTTCTGCACTATGCTCTGTTCATAACAATATTGTAACAAGCACGAACTGGCAAATACTACTGCTTTGATAGGACAAACATAGTGTCAATATAAGATCATGCTGAATGGCACAGCATTCTAAGGCACTGCATCTCAGTGCAAGAGGCATCTCTACAGTCCCCATCACATCCATCCATGATAGGGAGTCCCATAGTGCGGTGCCCAATTGGCCCAGCATCATCCGGGTTTCGCCGTCATAGTAAATAATCATTTGTTCTTAACTGGCTTGCCTCGTTAAAATTAACAATTAAAAATGAATAGACAAATGCAAACAAATGAATAACCCTGTAAGAGCCAACAGTCAAAAGAGCAAAAAGAATGACCTGAAAACCTACCTGAACCTCTGGTTTGGTCTTTTGCTCTGTCCACAACCAAGTGGGAAGGTGGTAATTACTAGATGTGAAGTTGTAAATACCAGCTGGATACATTCACACGCTTTGAACTCATTGATAAACACAGATTGGCTAATGGCCAACAAGCTGCGTCAACAGTAAACTAAAAGTACAGCTATCATGCTTGTTGTCACGTTGAATAAATTGACAGGCACGGGAATACGTAATAGGGGGGTTTTAATACTCTTAATACTCCACACAAAAATACAACATGCCATGAAAGGCACAGGGATGAAGCCCAAAACAAACACGTGCACAAAAACACAGGGATGTTAAACCGAGGTTAAACCTCAACTAGATGGGACGAGACCCATTGTAGCATGTGTACAACAATACACAGGACAAGACCCGTAATAACAAGTACACAATACATGCAGATGAAAGACCAAACAACAAAGCACAGGTACTCACAAGACCAACAGACATGGGAATAATAACCAACCAGACAGTTTTGCTGTTGCATTTAACTGTTGAAAAGTACACAATTTTCCCCCTAGTAATTACTAGTTGGAGGGTTATTCAGGTGGATTTTTCACAGTGGTATGAGGTATATACCACCTTCCCACTTGGTTGTGAATGCAGCATTAGTTGAGCACTACTTTGCAGTGCCTTTCCATTCAGCAAAGGTGACCTTTGCAAGGCAGATACTGAGAGACAGGCAACAAATGAAGATGCACCTGCACAAAGGTCAATGGCTCAGCTCAAAAGGACATCACAGAGAGGGCTCTGACTGAGGCCATCGATTGAGAGGTCGTGGACCGTCATGTGAATAACAATGACACAAAATTGTCTTTAGCCAGGGTATCGACAGCCAACTGCGATAAACATCGGGGTGTATTGTGGTGTTGCGGACTAAATGAAATCCCCATGTAGGTATTGACAGGAGTATTTTGGTTGTTTTAGTTTTTTTGTAGAATAAGTTTAGTGTTGGTGCAAAATCGAGTTGACATTGTACTGAACTCAAGCACAATAACTGCAGATATTAGATCAAAATTATAATTTTGATGAATTGTTCACTGTGACTGTGGAGGTTCATTCTACAAAGTCATACCTGCCTCTATTACGTGAATTGCAGTAATTATGTGATTAGAAACTGTGAGTTTATTGGTCCATTTGAATAAATTGTTTGTGTGTTCTTATTGGTTGCAGGTATGACTCTAGACAACGTACCTCCACCAGGTTACGTCACAGCAGGCATGCCTATAAGTATTACTCTTCATGTATCCTAAAGTGAGGCCATACGTGAACCTGGGGAATGATCAAAAAGAATAACAATGCTAGAAAAGCAAAGCAAAGCTGGCTTTATGAAGACGTCTCAGAGGACAAGATTAGTTCAAGTGTTGGCTATGTTATAGCCTGTGGTGCTATTCTTACGAAAAGCCATCACGTATATCAGTAGTGATGGACACATTGATAGTGCTGAAGGTGGATTTTGTGGTGTTTATTGAGCAGGTGATTCATTGGAATGTCAAGAAGCTGGACACAATTGTATCTGTGGCTGCAAGGTTTTGGGGTTTTCAGGAATTAACAGCTGAAACATTTCAGGGAATACTGACAGAAGATAACCCCCCCTCCCAGGGCCCCGAGCCTGTGTAGGGTGTGATTTGGATGGACTATGACTGAAGGAGGAGTTTTTGAAATATATTTATGTATTTTTGTTTTTGTATAATGTTGTTTGATTTTCAAATTTCACATTCTTTTCTCCAGTTCGCTACCCGTACAGCAGGTGGTAGCATGCATTGGCTCTCGCACTAATGCTAATTATATCAGAGAAGAAGAAGAAGTAGAGCTGGCCGGACCATGAGTGACAAGGGGATGACTTCTTGGATTCGACACGCCACACGGTTCCTAACACGTAACTTTGACTGCAGTGCTTTCAGAGGTCAGAAACGGTCTTGTTTGATTTGTGATTGGTCATATCTTTTTTGTCCTTTGGTCATATCTTTTATAAAGGGGTAATGGATGTGGTTTAGTTTGTCATTGAGTATTTAGAATGAACATTCAATAGAATACAAATTATTTGAATATTCAAGTACTTCATTGTTGAGAAATCAGTGTCCAGAAGTTTACCATTTTTGGGGGGTAATTTAGCAGATGCTCTTATCCTGAGCGACTTACAGGCTCAATTAGGGTAAAGTGCCTTGCTCAAGGGCAAATGGACAGATTTAAGACCTTCGGTTACTGGCTCTTAACCACTAGGCTACCTGCCGAGGACATGGACTTTCTCTGACAGACAACTTTTATGCAGCTGTATACAGGAAGTGTCATGTCAAAGCTGGATAAACAACATGTTAGCAAGGCCGCTTCTCTGAAACGATGTTGCAATTATACCAGTTGACATACTGTAGGTCTTGGTGTGCAGAATTGTATGTTAACTAAGCTGAAGATATTATTCCATCAAAACATCATGGTTCATTGTAACTTCACCTCGCCCATAACTTTGAGAGTGCACTTCATCAACATTAATTAACGTCTACATAAACTTTGATTAAGACCGGCAATCAAGGACATTTTAATATGTAGGCCTTCCAACAAATCTCTCACTCATTTCCATGTGTTGAGCAGATTAATTAGTTCATGTTTAATGGAACGGAGAGGGATTTCAAGTGCTGTCACTTTGAATAAGGCTTGATAAAAGAAGAAGAATTGTGACTGTATCAGTACCCTATAGCAATAAGTATACCTTCCTACAAGCCACGTAACTAATTCTACCATATAGCTCACATTCATGGTACCAATTATATGATGTTATAATCATAGCCAGGGATGTATAAATACATATGGATGTATACAGCTTATGAAATTACAGTATATTTCAATTGAGCCATTCTTGGAAATTCGCTGTCCGTGTCCGAGATATGTTAATTTGCTCTGTACACAATCAAAGTAATCCCATTCATGCAATTCAATTATGTACTATTCGAATTGACCACACAGTGATTTTTAAAAAATTGTATGGAGATAAAATAACTAAAGATAGCATACTTAATTGTGTCCGAGATATGTGAGTGATGTACAGTACCAGACCAAAATTTGGACACACCTACTCATTCCTCTAGGCTACCTGGGGCGGCAGGTAGCCTAGTGATTAGAGCGTTGGACTTGCAACCGAAAGGTTGCAAGATTGAATCCCGAGCTGATAAGATAAAATAAATGTTGTCCTGTTCCTGAACAAGGCTGTTAACCCACTGTTCCGAGGCCATCATTGAAAATAAAATGTTCTTAACTGACTTGCCAAGTTAAATAAAGGTAAAAAAGTTTTTCTTTTTTTTTCTTTCACTATTTTCTACATTGTAGAATAATAGAGTCAAAGACATGACAGGATTCGCTCCAAAATACTTAGCCAACTGTCAATCACTTGCCAAACAACCCTCCTAAATAATTATACACTGGAGCACTGTCAGAGTGACCATCGGGTTCTTCGTCACCTCCTTGACCAAAGCCCTTCTCCCCCGATTGCTCAGTTTGGCCTGGGCGGCCAGCTCTAGGAAGAGTCTTGGTGGTTCCAAGCTCCTTCCATTTAAGAATTTCTTGGGGACCTTCAATGCTGTAGACATTTTTTGTTACCTTTCCGCAGATCTGTGCCATGACACAATCCTGCCTCGGAGCTCTACGGACAATTCCTTTTGCCTCATAGCTTGGCTTTTGCTCTGACATGCACTGCCAACTGTGGGACCTTATATAGACAGGTATATGTCTTTCCAAACCATATCCAATCAATTGAATTTACCACAGTTGGACTCCAATCAAGTTGTAGAAACATCTCAATGGAAACAGGATACACCTGAGCTCAAATTCAAGTCTCATAGCAAATGGTCTGAATACTTACAGTATGTTTTGTTTGTAATTTGTAATACATTTGCAAAAATGTCAGAAAACCTGTTTTTGCTTTGTCGTTCTGGGGTATAGTGTGTAGATTGATGATAATTTTTGTTTATTTAATCCATTTTAGAATAAAGCTGTAACATTAAAAGTCAAGGGGTCTGAATAAGTTCAGAATGCACTGTAATTGACTTTTAACCACTATTATATAGTTTTACAATATTTTACAGTTGACTTTAAGGCACTATTTTAAAATTCACTTTAAAGCACTATATTCTCGGAACTTAAAAGTTTCAAGCGCCAAAGCCTGTCAGAAATTAGAGGAAATATTTTCCAGAAGTTGAAAAGCATTCTCTCTGTAAATGTCTTTTTGTTTTGAAGTACTACCATATAGAATTAGAGCTGAGCAATTTAGTACTTTTTGAGGTCGGTTCGGTTTCGGTTTGACTATTAAAAAATTATTATGGTTTTCGGATTCAATTAATTTATTTTGCATTAAATGCACTGTACAGTACATTATGTGGATCCTGAGTGGGCAGCGGATCCTGAGTGGGCAGCGGTCTAAGGCACTGCATTGGAGAGACCCGGGTTTGATCCCGGGCTGTATCACATTTCCGGGTTAGTGGAGGGTTTGGCTGTGGTAGGTCGTCATTGTATATAATAATTTGTTCTTAACTGACTTGCCTAGTTAAATAAAGGTTAAAGACAAAAAGAAAATGACTGCTTAGCCCTTATTAACCATAATGTATTCATATTACTTTAAAATATATATATTTGATGACTTTATTATTTCATTCCAAGTCATCATCTCATCTGCTGCCTATGCAGTCTGACAAAATCACAATAGTAGTAGTTCTTAAAAGTAAATAAGGCATACCTTTATGACTGCTGAATAGCAATTGTCAATCACTTACATCATGTATTTTAAGGCTCACGAAGCAACTGCTTTCTATCCTTCTCCATATCACATTCTCTGTTCTCTTAGTCTCTATGTCTGCTTCGCACAGACGTGAGCAGAGTGCAATGGATTATGGTCATTATAGTTAATTAACACATTTTCCTCGCTAAACTATGTAGAATAGTAACTTAACATCAAGCTTACAGAAGAAAAAAGACAAAAACAAAATGACTTCTTTAAAAAATGAAAAATAACCAACATTTCGGTTAATCACGCAGTACTAACAGGAACCTTATGAGCTTGTGCTGTTTTCTCATGCATAAGACATTTTGATTCAAACCTCTAAGATTTCACCACGTCGACACAGATAAATAGGTTAGGCATCTTTTTTTTTATTAGATCACCTTTAAGCAGTAGCAGCCCTAATCCACCCAAACATATACTGTATCCACTCCACCCAATCAAGACTTGGAACGTAGCTTTAAGTGTTGCCTTTTTATGCTGCCATTTTTTACAGACTGATCGATCACACAGGCTGAGTATAGTGGTCTGCAGCTTTCTAATCTAAGAGAGCGTGAGTCTACCTTTTGACAGGTAGGACTGCATTTTGGAGGATAAAAAGCTGCATCTGTGATTCCTCGGGAGTATTCCTGGCTTCCTTGGCCTAGTTTTGTATGAAATATGTTATCCGAGCAAGATCTCTGTGCAGCTCTCACTAACATCTGACTGACCTATTCAGGCTGTCAGTCCAGTCAGTTCTATTCAGGCTGTCAGTCCAACGAGACCTCATTAAAATGTGTGGTGGTGAGAGGATATGTAGAAAGCCACAACCTCACCTTCCATTATCAGAGCATCAAAATATGTAATCCCACATACTTCTCTTATCCGTTGCTCAATGTTTTAGTGGAAAATGCCTATTGTCAATTTTTAAGACCATGATAAGAAAAAGGCCGGTAATTTAAGATATGTCCTGATGAAAAATATATCACTGTTCAACATGCCAGAACATCTGAAAGCAATACAATCTAATAATGAAGTTGTGCAGAAGAAACGGCAGCTGAAAAGATGCTACTTTAGAACATGTCCCTAATACATACACAGCCTTTCAGTCCCACTTCAAACTTATCTAACCTTAGTCTGCATCAACAATTAAACTACTGTTCCAATAGGCTCAACAGTAGCCCAACTTGAGAGTATGAGAGAATCAGCACTTCTGATTGGTTGCCCTACAAGTATTTGTTTATTTGTTTACTTTGACCAGGGAGACAGTCTTTGAGTACCTTTGATGTGAGGACTGTGATTTAAAATGGGAACGCAGCACTGGTGGAACGTCCCAGATCGTACCTCCCCTATCCTCTCCAAGCTGTTATTGGAAGCCATATCCCATAAAGCAGTGGGGCACACAATCATAATTATGAGACATTTGTGAGGGGAATTCAACTAACATTATAGCTGGCCCACCAATCCCCCAGTCTGCTGCCCCACTGGGCCTCTCGTGTCATAAAGGACAATATGGCCACCTCAAGGTCCATTGCGAACCCAGCCCAAATTAATCTCCAGCCAGATATAAGCAGCTTTGTGTGTTGACAGGGACTGTGTCTTAGGACCATCTTGCACTTTGATGCCAGCAACAATGGCACAGAGCAGATTCGGAAATGTTTACAGAGGGGGCCAAAGGGTGGGACTGGGAATTCTCATATCACCCAACAGGCAATTTCATAAACAAAAGCTAGGGAGCAATGCATGTGGAAGGGGTTAGTGGGTACACATAAGCCTCATGTGTGAGGGAATGCAGACATGAATCCACCTCGCGGAGCTCTGAGCAGACGTAGACCTGCCAACCGTAGCAAAGAGGAGAGGAAAAAAGCATTGATGTACTCCTCTGCACCAGTGTGAACAACAGCCATGGTTTAGACTTGGCCGTACTCAAACATGCTGCACATCAAATACCTAAACTTGAAATACGTCTCTGCTATTTGTGCTTTTTTTCATTAACTTGGTGTCTTGCTTTATCTTGGACCTAATGTTTTCCATTCAAGAGACATTAATCTTGCAAGGGCCACAAACCATGAATTCATGTCACATTGTTGGGCCTCCTAAAGTTTGCAAAAACAAAAAACAGGTTATGGAAAGATCTACTTGTCATTATCCAGGTAATAGAAGAGATATTGAATAATCCCAGTACACTCTGCTGTGAATGTGTTACTTATTCTTGCTCTGCTTATTTAGCTGGGGATGAGAAGCATAACCAGCAACTCTTGGAGGATAGTAAAAGTAGTCTTGAGAAATACTTATTTTGTTTGGACGTGTACATTGTAGACTTCATCAGGGTTTTCATATGATTATGTATCTACAGGTGAAGAGCTATACATGTTCAGTAACAAGCAATTAACAGACAATGAAGTTAAAATTCAGTCAGGCAGGTCCTCATGGATTTGAGGAGGAATATTGCAGTTATTATAGTGGAATAATATATTTTGTGGTTTGTCTGTTTATGTTGTCTTTCAAACCATGACCATCAAAGTATAGTTGAGAGAGCTGTAAAATTATAAGATAGCAAAATGTATCCAAATCCATGAGTATTTCAACCAAATACATTCAAATACATGAAGAACCACATTAGAAAGCACCACAGACATGTATTTAATCAATCTATGTTCTATGCAGTAACAAACTCACATACTGTAATATACCATGGAATCGTAATGTATTCCACCCACACTGAGGCCAGTGGGAAATGTGTTAGACAACATCTCGTAGACGGTTTTGATCTGGGCTTGTGTTTGGAATGTCTCTTTAACAACCCTTGACAGCATCTTCCAGGGCCAGAGTGAAACCATCCAACAACAGAATGCTTTCATAACTAAACCAACCCCGAAAAATCTATATCCAGGTCCAAATTTCTGGAGTTAATTTGACAAGCGTGGGGACAGAGTTGAATAAGCGTGAACTGTGGAATATAAACGAAGAAACCAGGCCATAGAACATCACTACATATTTTCAAGCAAACAGTAAACAACGCTGTCTCAACAACATCCCAGGTGGTTTTCATGGCCAGTTCACAGTAGGAAAACAAAAAGCGATATCACATCACAGGCCAATAAAAATCGTCTTTTTTTTCTTCAAAATCTTCTGTAATTGAAAACATAGGCTTTGCACATTATCCGTGAACTGTATTGGACGTAAGCCTTTCTCACTCTAATTAGCACTTAAAAGACCCACACCTCCCCTGCCCACTTCATGGAAGAACTAAAGAGTCGGACAGTAATAGTGGTCCTCTGTAGCTCAGTTGGTAGAGCATGGCGCTTGCAATGCCAGGATAGTGGCTTTGTTTCTCAGGACCAACCACACGTAAAATGCATGCACTTTGGATAAAAGTGTCTGCTAAATGGCATATATTATAGTAACCGATAGGCAACATGTTATTCAAATTCATTATTAAGACCAGGTACGCATACAGTCCTCGAGCACGACAGCCAGCACTTTGTATTCAAAGCCGCATTCAGTCCTCATGCAGTTACTTTCAGTTGCAGCTCATGAATAACATCAAACAGACCATGAAGTGCATAGAAATGGAAAATGTGCTAGCTACGAGGGTGTAGCCAGACAGTTTAAAGTACCTTTGAGGATCTTGACATGTGGATAAAGGAAACCCTGTGTTGTGTCTCTGATGATGTGGTGATTATGGTCCTACCGGACATAATATGAGACACAACTTCTTACATCATCACTGAGCACTATACAGAATATGCATAACCATTCAAATGGCTGGGGGCGGGGTGGGGGCACAGGTGAAAGTTTAATCTTGGTTATGATTTATGTGACAATATTATCTTCTATTTTAATTCCTAACATTATTTAAACTAATGCAGAATTAGCTGACATTCCTTAATCAGAAGAGGAGTGACCTACTGTATTTATAGCTAAAGCAGATAAAACTGTTGTCAAAAGGCAAGCCAGGATGTATACTCTGCATTTCATTTCACAAGGCATCAAATAGAAGTTCCTGTTCTAGAACCCAAACCAGAGAGCTTGCTCATCAAATTCTGCATGGCTCTTCTGGGGTGAAATGCAGTGCAAATTCAAGGATAACAAGGGACTTAGTTATGGTGCCACTACATTCCTGTCAAAGAACTGTATGTGCATACAAACTCACTTCAGATTAAAGTAACGCTCTGATTATAAGGAATGTAACCCACTTGTCAATGACCAACATGATTTGCATCCAAATGACTATTAACAGATACAGTATATTTAAGAATTATTTCATCCAATGGTAATTGCATGCAAGAGCTTGTGATGTCTAAGCTACATGAATGACAAGGGCAAGGCTGCCTTTTCAAATTGATTTAGTCTGGATTCTCCTCTAAGTGTTGCAAAGTACACATGCTCATTATAGCTCCCCGAGTGGCAATCCAGCTCCTGCTAATCCACCCACAAAACCCTGAGGGGAGTGCAACCTCACCTACCTACGCCTAAGCCAATTAAAACAGACTTCCTATTACCATAAGGAAGTGTAGGAATGTGTGGAACCCCCTCCCTCTTCATGGTTACTGTGTTGCCATTGTCTTCAATTATGTTCCCCTAATAATACACAGGTAGTGTATGTAATGTAGCCTAATAAACCAGGGTTGAGCTCCATTTCAGAGAAAATGTAGACAGGATAGAATGTGGTACACCACTATAAGTCATTATTTATTTTTCTGGCACACAGCTTTGTGTTCTTTGAACAATGTCGCCCAGATGACTATGATGGAAGTTGAGTGGTGGTGGGGTGCATCCCAAATGGCACCCTATTCCTAATATACATTGCAAGACTTTTGGCCAGAGACCTTAGGGCTCTGGAGTCTCATTTATAAACCGTTGGTACAAACAAAATACACAAAATATGTGTGCACCAGTTTTCATGCAAATGTTGGCCTTTATAAAAATGACACTTGACCCGAGAATGTGCTCACCTCCCCGTAAACTTTAGACCATGCATACACATATGCTAGTGTTTGAAATATTGTATTGCAAGCTGGCAAGTAAGTATTTTGTGCAAATTGGGGATATGATGAAAACGTCAAGAATCAAGAATGCAGCCATTTGCTGTTAGGTTAGTGACAAGAGCGAAAATCTGTGTTTGTAATTTTTTTTAAATCTAAAATAGTTAGACATAGGAATCTTTTTCACATTTTATTTTTCATTTCCATTTCTCCTGTTCTGGCCCTTATGGGTTCATGTTCCCTAAAGGAGCCATACAACAAATTAACATCCGCATCTCTTAATTGAACGTGGTAGCCTAGTAAATAGATAGGCTACATGAAATATCATAGGCAGCGTGGTTTATAATACCAGTATGCAGTCAAATATACACTTGATCTTTTACATTGAAGTAGGCCTTAGTAAGTTACTTTAGGTACTGAAATTGCATTTTTTGTTGTTGTTGCCTGCCTTCGACAATGTTTCAGAATTCTTGGGCAGTCAATCATATTTAGGTTGGGGAAAAGTAGAAGCAAAACATCAGGGGCTCAACTTGCACTGTCATCCACCCAGTTTTATCATTGCACTGTGATACAAAATAGGCGAAGGTGTGCTTTAGGACCATGCGGACGCATCAGAGCGGTCGGGTAGGCTGTTTGGAGGTTGCATTTGGCTGGATTTAGGACTGTGCAGACACCACAGAGCAGGCGGACATTCTGTGTGAAGGCAAATCTTCTAAAAATCTGTCTGGAAAGGCACTGGAGAGTTGAACACTGGCAGCTGCTTGCTGTCAGTGTGTATGTTTTGTTCTCTTTCTCCGAGTTGTAAAAACAAGCAGAGCAGAAACTGGCTATTCTTTAGTTGACTGATATAGCTGGCAAGTTAACTGCTATTGAAATTAACATAAAAAACAAGTGTTGATCTAGTAGTGTAGCTAACTTACTGACATGTAAAGTTAGCTAATGTTTCTTCCCCTCTCAGCTGAGGTGAATTAATTAGCTAGCTAGTAGCTACCACAGCCAGTTCAGCTCTAGCCTCTAACTATCTGTCAGATTGTATTAATAACCACCTAATATAGCAATCTAAAAGCTGTTGTTTGTATGGAAATGTTTTTCAGACTTAGCTTTGTCCCATTTCAACAGAAGTAAATGAACTTGGCTAGCTTTCGCTAAGCTGGCCAAAAGTTGGCTAATGTTATCTAGTTAGCAAGGTATTTTTGCCTCAATCACACTAGACCTGAATCAAATGATGAAACCAGCAGCCGAATGTTTGAAGGCCGATATAAGGACTTTTTTTCAGTGCAATGTGAGTTTGTATTAGTCAGTATAGCAATGTAACATTATTGAGCTGTCAGTTTCCTTCATTTCACACCGACACAGTACCTAATAAATAGTTCTGCAAGCTTCACTGTCATAGTGCCAGTCAGTACATAACACTATGCGCATCATGCCTTAGCAGGATCAGATGGTGACAGGTGTCCCAGCAGAGTCAGACAGCCACGGAAGACCAGTCTACAGAGCTCACGTGAATTTTGCAGTATATTAACAATATCAGTGGATGATACAAAGTTCCATCTTGAGTTGATGGGTAGCCCTACAGTAGTAACAGGACAGCAGTTTAAAGCTACAGTCTGGGATCTGGGAATAATGGTCATTTCAATTATTGAAACAATGATTATATTCTTGGATAATATAATGTATAAATGTACACCAAGGTAATTCTTTATCATGCCTCATCTTAGCAGGATCAGATGGTGACTAGGGTCTAGGATCAGGCAGCCAAGGAAGACCAGTCTGTGACAGAGCTAAGTTACATTTAGTCAGATATGACACTTTATTTTCTCTGGACAAGCCAGATGCTTCAAAGATTGAAACTATTTTAACGCAGTCTGACAAACCTCCAACGTTGATTTCCAAAATCAAGGGTTGATAGAGGCTTTTCCTGATCACACAAAATGTAAAACAAAAATGTGAGGAAGACCTGGTATAATCTATTGATGAAGATTAATAGATATAGATATGCTTGAATGCCCAGTGATGTTCAAATAATTTCTCAGGACCAGATGCTAGAATGTGCATATAATTGATTTGATAAAATAATAGTCTTCACTTTTAACGATGCCTAAGACACGATGATGTCTACAGATTCTACCTATATTTATTGGAAATGTTGATACTGGAGACTATCAGAAGACACTGTGTAATCAAGCATTTATAGAGGCTAGAAAATGCCTTGCCATTAATTGGAAAGTTGGTTATCCTCACGTAATGTCACAATGGATGGCAGAAATGTCGAGTTATGTATCACTAGGTCTGACGGTTATATTTATACTGTGAAACCTTCGTAAGGTTTGGATGCCTTATATGGAATAATGTACGACGAAAGGAGTCTGTATTGAAAACATGCCCACGCATTTAGGCAATGCCTAGCTGTTGGGCTGCTCATCCTGGCCCTGGGGGTCTGCCGTACTGTTGGTTGTCACTCTGGCCTTGGCCTAACACCCAAAACCCATAATGTTTCACTAAGATCCTCAAGCTAAGTGGGGTGTGTTAGGTTGGGGCATTACAGGGTGTTGGACACCTAGGGGCAGGAGGGGGTGACCCAGCTAAATTGTGCACAAGTAAAAAATATTGACATGCACTGTCAACTGTGGGACCTTATACAGACAGGTGTGTGCCTTTCCAAATCATGTCCAATCAACTGAATTTACCACAGGTGGACTCCAATGAAGTTGTAGAAACATCCTAAGGATTATCAATGGAAACAGGATGCACCTGAGCTCAATTTCGAGTCTCATAACAAAGGGTTTGAAAACTTATGTAAATACATTTTTTCTGGATTTTATTTTTAATAAATTGGCAAGAATTCCTAAAAACTTGTGTTCAGTTTGTCATCATGGGGTATTGTGTGTAGATTGCTGAGGAAAAATACATATTTAATCCATTTTAAAATAAGGCTGCAATTTGACGACTTTCCGAAAGCGCTGCAAATGGAGGATGTGCTGTTTCTGCGTGTTACTGTATATGTGTAGTTGTATGTTTTTTCTTTTTTTTAATTTTTTTTTTACAAACCTTTCCCTTGGGAATTATCAAAAAGAAGATGGGAAGTACATTATGTCAGGAGAGAGTTGAGTTTTATCACAGGTATGTATGGCGTGCGCCAAGTTTATAGATCTCATTATTTTTGTAGACTTTTCCGAAATGGCGCATGCAGAAATGTAGTGTGAAATGTACGCAATGTTTATAAATGAGGCCCCCTGGTCCAAAGTAGTGCACTAAAAAGGGAATAGTCTATAATCACACAATATAGGCTCTGTTTCACACAAAAGTGGTCCATCTGACTTGATCATTATATTCCAGCACCAATACAGATTAAGGTTAAGCTAGTGCTGTGAAGGTGAACCTGATTCAATTGCAATTCCTCTTACTTTACAGCATGGTCAGCCCATATCAGTATTCAACAAACACTGACAGTGTTAATATGAAGTGCTTTCTACAACAGTTTATTTTATTGATCCCTTTCCAACTTGGCTGGCGTGCGGTTAATAAGTCAGAATAAATAATGCCAAACTTCTCCTGTAGGCTGTGAAAATGAGAATGCAGGATGGTTTTAATGAAACATTACACCTGACAGAATACAGGGTGTCTCTTTCTGGGTTTGGCATCCCCCTTTTTGACACGGCACACTGTAACAACAGCCCCGCAAGCATCGCAAGTAACTACAATATTTCATTCTGCAGTTTGACAGTTAGAATAATCGGCCAGTAAAGCTGGTCGATCTGTGCATTGCAATTGATCATCATTTTCATCAGAGGGACGTACATTCATGAAAATGTTGATTTATTCATTGACGCAGAGAACGTATTTGACATGGTGTTTAATGTCTTTTAGACCTTAATTTTCATTATTCACTTGTTTAGCAGACAACACTATGCCTGTCAACACTTTAGCCCTTTTTCACAAACTATGCAATGACTCACAGCAGTATTAGGTGGTCTCTCATTTATTTTAGTATTTTTGACAGAACACTAGAAATGGTATTATATGAAAGCATGGCGCAAACCGGTAAAACTTTCTTCAATAAGTTCTGTCACGAGACTTTATACGTTTATATATTAATAAACATCTTGTATTAAGAGTATGTTTGTCAGTTAAAGATTGAGGCATTTTTCTGATCCACCATTGAATCAATCACCACAGCTTTATGTGACATCATCAACATGTCTCTTTTTGTTGTCTGTTTTTTCAAACCCAAAGAGAATCCACTGAGAGTTTAGGGGGTCCTTGATGACTTCTGAAATGCAACCACATCTGTATTGTTGCCTGGATATTGTGGTTATCTGTAATTCTCATTATTTCACAACCTTGGGTGCATGGGTCTTAAGGTTATTATGAGATGTATTGTATTATGGAAGTGTAATACCAATATGTTATTCTGGAGCTGCACTGAGGATTGGAATAATATTCCACTGGGTATTGGAATAATAACTGTGTGGGGAGATGAGCAATGCAAGCCCAACTGCCTTGTTTATATTCTAGAGCATTACAAAATGTTTAAAATCTACAGCATTACAAAATTAATTGAAATGTTGGGGCTAGATTTGGTTTAACTGGGCATGCTGTAGTCAAGTCAACTTCTATGACAGCTGAGCCAAAGTCTCAGAAGCCTTTGCAGCGTCTGATAATTGTAATATGACTAAGCTGGTTAATGTGACTTAAACTTCACTCACTAAATGTGCCTCTTATTTTCATGACTTCATTCATTGCAATGCAGCAAAATATAAAACAATTTCAAATGTAAAGAAAACAATTATCCCAAAAAGTTTAACAAATTCTTTGCCACCCTTTGCCTTGATGACAGCTTTGCACACTCTTGGCATTCTCTCAACCAGATTCATGAGGTAGTCACCTGGAATGCATTTCATTTGACAGGTGTGTCTTGTGGAATTTCTTTCCTTAATGCGTTTGAGCCAATCAGTTGTGTTGTGACAAGGTCAGAGTGGTATACAGCAGATAACTCTATTTGGTAAAAGACCAAGTCCATATTATGTCAAATAAAGCTCAAATAAGCAAAGAGAAACAATGGTCCATCATTGCTTTAAGACATGAAAGTCAATCAATACGGAACATTTTAAGAGCTTTGAAAGTCTCTTGAAAGTGCAGTCGCAAAAACAATCAAGCTCAATGATGAAACTGGCTTTCATGAAGACCACCACAGGAAAGGAAGACCCAGAGTTATCTATGCTGCAGAGGATACGTTCATTAGAGTTACCAGCCTCGGAAATTGCAGCCCAAATAAATGCCTCACAGAGTTCAAATGTTCAGAGGAGACTGCGTGAATCAGGCCTTCATGGTCAAATTGCTGTAAAGAAACCACTACTAAAGGACACCAATAAGAAGAAGAGACTTGCTTGGGCAAAGAAACACGAGCAATGGACTTTAGACCGGTGTCACGCCTTGGTCTTAGTATTTAGTGTTTTCCTTATTTAATTGGTCAGGCCAGGGTGTGACATGGGTTTATTTTGTGGTGTGTTTTTGTATTGGGGTTTTAGTAGGTATTGGGATTGTGGCTGAGTAGGGTTGTCTAGGAAAGTCTATGGTTGCCTGAGGCGGTTCTTAATCAGAGGCAGGTGATTATCGTTGTCTCTGATTGGGAACCATATTTAGGCAGCCATATTCTTTGAGTATTTCGTGGGTGATTGTTCCTGTCTCTGTGTTTGTAGTCACTAGATAGGCTGTATAGGTTTTCACGGTCCATTTGTTGTTTTGTATTGTTTGTGTTTTTGTCGTTCAATAAACATGTATGGAAATTACCACGCTGCATTTTGGTCCGACTCTCCTTCGACGGAAGAAAACCGTAACAACCGGTGGAAATCTGGTCTGATGAGTACAAATTTGACCAATCACTGTGTCTTTGTGAGACAGAGTATGCGAACAAATGATCTCTGCATGTGTGGTTCCCACTGTGAAGAATTGAGGAGGAGGTGTGAAGGTGTGGGAGTGCCATGCTGGAGACACTGTCTGTGATTTATTTAGAATTCAAGGCATGCTTAACCACCATGGCTACCACAGCATTCTGCCGTGATACGCCATCCCATCTGGTTTGCGCTTAGTGTGACTATTGTTTGTTTTTCAACAGGCTGTTTAAGGGCGATTTGACCAAGAAGGAGAGTGATGGAGTGCTGCATCAGATGACTTGGCCTCCACAATCCCCCGACCTCAAACCAGTTGAGATAGTTTAGGATGAGTTGGACAACAGAGTTAAGGAAAAGCAACCAACAAGTGCTCCTTTAAGACTGTTTGAAATTCCAGGTGAAGCTGGTTGAGCTTTATTTAACCAGGTAGGCTAGTTGAGAACAAGTTCTCATTTACAACAGCGACTTGGCCAAGATAAAGCATAGCAGTGTGAACAGACAACACAGAGTTACACATGGAGTAAACAATTAACAAGTCAATAACACAGTCGTAAAAAAAAGAAAAAAATAGTCTATATACATTGTGTGCAAAAGGCATGAGGAGGTAGGCGAATAATTACAATTTAGCAGATTAACACTGGAGTGATAAATGATCAGATGGTCATGTACAGGTAGAGATACTGGTGTGCAAAAGAGCAGGAAAGTAAATAAATATAAACATTATGGGGATGAGGTAGGTAAATTGGGTGGGCTATTTACCGATAGACTATGTACAGCTGCAGCGATCGGTTAGCTGCTCAGATAGCAGATGTTTGAAGTTCGTGAGGGAGATAAAAGTCTCCAACTTCAGCGATTTTTGCAGTTCGTTCCAGTCACAGGCAGCAGAGAACTGGAACGAAAGGCGGCCAAATGAGGTGTTGGCTTTAGGGATGATCAGTGAGATACACCTGCTGGAGCGCTTGCTACGGGTGGGTGTTGCCATCGTGACCAGTGAACTGAGATAAGGCGGAGCTTTACCTAGCATGGACTTGTAGATGACCTGGAGCCAGTGGGTCTGGCGACGAATATGTAGCGAGGGCCAGCCGACTAGAGCATACAGGTCGCAGTGGTGGGTGGTTTAAAGTGCTTTAGTAACAAAACGGATGGCACTGTGATAAACTGCATCCAGTTTGCGTAGTATTGGAAGCTATTTTGTAGATGACATCGCCGAAGTCGAGGATCGGTAGGATAGTCAGTTTTACTAGGGTACGTTTGGTGGCGTGAGTGAAGGAGGCTTTGTTGCGGAATAGAAAGCCGACTCTAGATTTGATTTTAGATTGGAGATGTTTGATATGAGTCTGGAAGGAGAGTTTACAGTCTAGCCAGACACCTCGGTACTTATAGATGTCCACATATTCTAGGCCGGAACCATCCAAGGGTGGTGATGCTAGTCGGGCGTGCGGGTGCAGGCAGCGAACGGTTGAAAAGCATGCATTTGGTTTTACTAGCGTTTAAGAGCAGTTGGAGGCCACGGAAGGAGTGTTGTATGGCATTGAAGCTCGTTTGGAGGTTAGATAGCACAGTGTCCAAGGAAGGGCCGGAAGTATACAGAATCGTCTGCGTAGAGGTGGATCACGGAATCGCCCGCAGCAAGAGCAACATCATTGATATATACAGAGAAAAGAGTTGGCCCGAGAATTGAACCCTGTGGCACCCCCATAGAGACTGCCAGAGGACCGGACAACATGCCCTCCGATTTGACACACTGAACTCAGTCTGCAAAGTAGTTGGTGAACCAGGCAAGGCAGTCATTAGAAAAACCGAGGCTACTGAGTCTGCCGAAATGCAATGTACAGTAGTAATAAATCCAAGAACAATAGCTCTGCTTATGTTCCATTATGTTAGATGTGAGCGCTTTTTCTCTTTCAACAATAACACTGTTGATTACATACCAAATCCACTGTGCCACTCAGGTATGCAATATGGAAATGTTGCTCAAGAGGTTTCCATTGTGTTGTGATCTGTCATTGCTGGAGCCAGGTCCGGGTCAGTGTAACACAATGACATTTAGATAACAGTAATTTAACCATCCTTTGCCCTAGCGTGGGAAAATTGCAATGTCATTGATGAGCTTTGAGTTCATTGACTTTGGTCTTATGCTGCTATTAGAACGCTGTAGAAAACATTTAGTGTTTCTTTTTCAAAAGGACATTTGAGATTGGATTTTCACTGCCTGAATGAGCATCCAATTAATTTTTCATACAAAATGTCTAGTAATTCAGTATAACATGGACACAGCCAGACTTAAGACATTACCCAAGGTTGAAAATTAACGAAATATCCCTTTAGAAACAAGTATCTTTTCATGCTGTGTAAGTAATAGCCCCGACATGCTTTGGTCCCCCGTGTGAGGATGATTCTGAAAGACAATTTTTGAAAGCAGTTTGCCACTGCTTAGATTAAATATGACATTCTGAGTTCCCTCTATAGGCGATAGACATTATCAAAGGTGAAAGACATTTATTTTTGGCTACTGTATAACACATCAATGTAACGCTCGTCGTCGTAAGGAAGAGTGGACCAAATCGCAGCGTGGAAAGTGTTCATGATCTTTATTGTCAAGTATCACTCAAACAAAAATAACAAATACAAAAACGAAAGCCAACAATTCCGTCAGGCACAGATACTAAATGGAAAACAACACCCCACAAAACCCAAATGGAAAATGACAACTATTATATGATCCCCAATCAGAGACAACGATAGACAGCTGCCTCTGATTGGGAACCACACTAGGCAAAAACAACAAAGAAATAGAAAACATAAATTCTCCCACCCGAGTCACACCCTGACCTAAGCAAACATAGAGAATAAATAAGGATCTCTAAGGTCAGGGTGTGACAGTCAATGTGATAAGTTGCTGCTGCAAATGATCAGAAAATTGATTAATTATCAATTATAAATTAAATTATTTTTACTTTGATACAAATGAACATGTTGATGAAATTTGTGGGCTGAATTCATTGTTTGACTGGCTTAAAATAGCCAGTTTAGCACTAGTTGATTTCAAGACATAACGTGAAAATACCAGTATTATAGACTTAATATGTGATAGTATAACACCAGGGTTTAGTATTCTTGGTCCTCCAATTACTTGGATCTGTAGGATCTTCCATGTCAGGCAGAATTGATATTTCATTTCTTAGGAGCTTGTATTTATTCCTATTCTGCAATGTTTTACAAATTCCTGTTCCGCTGTATGTTCAATTTACCTTATCAAATGATGTGAAAAGTCTTTTGGCAGATTGAGGACTTCAAACTCTGTTAGAATAAACCCTCACAGCTGACATTCAGTCAACCTATTCCAGTGCTAGTAGCTAGTGAGCAAAATAGCTTGCATGTTAGAAACCGAACCCAAAACATAGGGACATATCTCGTGATGAACTACACCAAAAGCATGACCGCATCAATAGTGAGACAAATGTTCATCTGACTACTTAGTTGCCCCCGCCTCCTTATGATTTCATAAGAATCTGAATGCCAAGACAATTACAGGAGCACCATATTATATTATTTGTCTGTTTTGGTTGCTTCGTTATATTAGTGCAAGGGTAAAATGAGAGCAGAGGCCACAAACATACCATTTTGCAAATGAGACCTATTTTCTCTGTTGCTCTTCTTAAACCAGATACGATTCGCTTCGAATAATAGGGTCTCCTGGATGAATAAATGGTATTAGCATAACTGTCGGGCACCCTCCCATCAGCGATGGATTTCAGAGCTTTCCTCAAAGCCTGATGCTGCTGCAGTCGTTTTTCTAGGCAACGTGTAGAGGTCCCCAGTTTGTTAGCACCTGATTTCAAAATCTGTTAGAGTTAAATGCTAGTAGGCCATTGTTCTCGATGAATGCCAACCGTCATTGGAGCCACTGGAGAGAAAAATATCTCAACCAGTTAATTCACAAACAAAATAGTATCTCAGAGAATAGATGTTGGTGCACTCAACTATTTAATGGAGGTTTTGTCTGCTATGCAACATTATCAATCAATCATTATAGTGATATACACTACCGGTCAAATGTTTTAGAACACCTACGCGTTCAAGGGTTTTTATTTATTTGGACTATTTTCTACATTGCAGAATAATAGTGAAGACATCAAAACTATGAAATAACATATATGGAATAATGTAGAAACCAAAAAAGTGTTAAACAAATCAAAATATATGTTATATTTGAGATTCTTCAAATAGACACCCTTTGCCTTAATGACAGCTTTGCACACTCTTGGAATTCTCTCAACCAGCTTCATGAGGTAGTCACCTGGAATGCATTTCAATTAACAGGTGTGCCCTTCTTAAAAGTACATTTGTGGAATTTCTTTCCTTTGTAATGTATTTGAGCCAATCAGTTGTGTTGTGACAAGGAAGGGAGTATACAGAAGATAGCCCTATTTGGTGCAAGAACAGCTCAAATAAGCAAAGAGAAAAAGCAGTCCATCATTACTTTAAGACATGAAGGTCAGGTAATGCGGAAAATTTCAAGAACTTTCTTCAAGTGCAGTCGCAAAAACGATCTAGCGCTATGATGAAACTGCTACCATGAGGACCGCCATAGGAATGGAAGACCCAGAGTTACCTCTGCTGCCGAGGATAAGTTCATTACAGTTACCAGCCTCAGAAATTGCTGACCAAATAAATCCTTCACAGAGTTCAAGAAACATACACATCTCAACTGTCGAATTGCTGCAAAATAACCACGTCTAAAGGACACCAATAATAAGAAGAGACTTGCTTGGGCCAAGAAACACAATCAATGGACATTAGACCAGTGGACTTTTGTCCTTTGGTCTGGAGTCCAAATTTCAGATATCTGGTTCCCACCGCCATGTCTTTGTGAGATGCAATGTGGGTGAACGGATGATCTCCGCTTGTGTATTTCCCACCGTAAAGCATGGAGGAGGAGGTGTAGGGGTGCTTTGTTGGTGACACTGTCTGTGATTTATTTAGAATTCTATGCAAACTTAACCAGCACAGCTACCACAGCATTCTGCAGCAATACACCATCCCATCTGGTTTGTGCTTAGTAGGACAATTATTTGTTTTTCAACAGGACAATAACTAATAGCTTGAAGGAAAAGCAGCCAAAAAGTACTCAGCATATGTGGGAACTCCATCAAGACTAGTGGAAAGACATTCCAGGCGAAGCTGGTTGAGAGAATGCCAAGAGTGTGGAAAGCTGTCATCGAGGCATATGGTGACTATTTGAAGAATCTCAAATATAAAATATATTTTGATTTATTTAAAACTTTTATAAGGTTACTACATGATTCCATATGTGTTATTTCATAGTTCCAATGTTTTCATTATTATTCCACAATCTAGAAAACAGTACAAAATTAAGAAAAGCCCTTGAAACACTTTTGACCGGTAGTGTTACTAATCCATCATTATAGTGATATAACTAATTCATCACTAAAGTGATATAACTAATCCATCATTATAGTGATATAACTAATCCATCATTATAATGATATAACTAATCCATCTTTATTGTGACATAACTAATCCATCATTATAGTGATATAACTAATCCATCATTATAATGATATAACTAATCCATCTTTATTGTGACATAACTAATCCATCATTATAGTGATATAACTAATCCATCTTTATTGTGATATAACTAATCCATCATTATAGTGATATAACTAATCCATCATTATAGTGACATAACTAATCCATCATTATAGTGATATAACTAATCCATCATTATAGTAATATAACTAATCCATCATTATAGTGATATAACTAATCCATCATTATAGTAATATAACTAATCCATCACTATAATGATATACAGTAGCTAATCCATCACTATAGTGATATAACTAATCCATCACTATATTGGTATAACTAATCCATCACTATACTGATATACAGTAACTGATCCATAACTATAGTGATCTAACTAATCCATCATTATATTGATATACTGTAACTAATCCATCACTATAGTGATATAACTAATCCATCATTATAGTAACATAACTAATCCATCATTATAATGATATAACTAATCCATCATTATAGTAACATAACTAATCCATCATTATATTGATATACTGTAACTAATCCATCACTATAGTGATATAACTCATCCATCACTATATTGGTACAACTAATCCATCACTATCATAATATACAGTAACTAATCCATAACTATAGTGATCTAACTAATCCATCATTATAGTAACACAACTCATCCATCACTATATTGGTATAACTAATCCATCACTATAATGATATACAGTAACTAATCCATCATTATAGTGACATAACTCATCCATCATTATAGTGATATAACTCATCCATCATTATAGTGACATAAGTCATTCATCACTAGAGTGATATAACAAATCCATCATTATAGTGATATAACTAATCCATCAGTATAGTGATGTAACTCATCCATCATTGTAGTGATATAACTCATCTATCATTATAGTGATATAATTTAACCATCATTATGGTGATATACTGTAACTCATCCATCATTATAGTGATATACTGTATCTCATCCATCATTACAGTGATATAACTAATCCATCATTATAGTGATATAACTAATCCATCATTATAGTGATATAACTAATCCATCATTACAGTGATATAACTAATCCATCATTACAGTGATATAACTAATCCATCATTATAGTGATATAACTAATCCATCATTACAGTGATATAACTAATCCATCATTATAGTGATATAACTAATCCATCATTACAGTGATATAACTAATCCATCATTACAGTGATATAACTAATCCATTATTATAGTGATAGAACTAATCCATCATTACAGTGATATAACTAATCCATCATTACAGTGATATAACTAATCCATTATTATAGTGATATAACTAATCCATCATTATAGTGATATAACTAATCCATCATTACAGTGATATAACTAATCCATCATTATAGTGATATAACTAATCCATTATTATAGTGATATAACTAATCCATCATTACAGTGATATAACTAATCCATCATTACAGTGATATAACTAATCCATTATTATAGTGACATAACTAATCCATCATTATAGTGATATAACTAATCCATTATTATAGTGATATAACTAATCCATCATTACAGTGATATAACTAATCCATCATTACAGTGATATAACTAATCCATCATTACAGTGATATAACTAATCCATTATTATAGTGATATAACTAATCCATCATTATAGTGATATAACTAATCCATCATTACAGTGATATAACTAATCCATCATTATAGTGATATAACTAATCCATTATTATAGTGATATAACTAATCCATCATTACAGTGATATAACTAATCCATCATTACAGTGATATAACTAATCCATCATTACAGTGATATAACTAATCCATCATTACAGTGATATAACTAATCCATTATTATAGTGATATAACTAATCCATCATTACAGTGATATAACTAATCCATTATTATAGTGATAGAACTAATCCATCATTACAGTGATATAACTAATCCATCATTACAGTGATATAACTAATCCATCATTACAGTGATATAACTAATCCATTATTATAGTGATAGAACTAATCCATCATTACAGTGATATAACTAATCCATCATTACAGTGATAGAACTAATCCATCATTACAGTGATATAACTAATCCATCATTACAGTGATATAACTAATCCATCATTACAGTGATATAACTAATCCATCATTACAGTGATATAACTAATCCATTATTATAGTGATATAACTAATCCATTATTATAGTGATATAACTAATCCATCATTACAGTGATATAACTAATCCATCATTACAGTGATATAACTAATCCATTATTATAGTGATAGAACTAATCCATCATTACAGTGATATAACTTATCCATCATTATAGTGATATAACTAATCCATTATTATAGTGATATAACTAATCCATCATTATAGTGATATAACTAATCCATCATTACAGTGATATAACTAATCCATCATTACAGTGATATAACTTATCCATCATTATAGTGATATAACTAATCCATTATTATAGTGATAGAACTAATCCATCATTACAGTGATATAACTAATCCATCATTACAGTGATAGAACTAATCCATCATTACAGTGATATAACTAATCCATCATTACAGTGATATAACTAATCCATCATTACAGTGATATAACTAATCCATCATTACAGTGATATAACTAATCCATTATTATAGTGATATAACTAATCCATTATTATAGTGATATAACTAATCCATCATTACAGTGATATAACTAATCCATCATTACAGTGATATAACTAATCCATTATTATAGTGATAGAACTAATCCATCATTACAGTGATATAACTTATCCATCATTATAGTGATATAACTAATCCATTATTATAGTGACATAACTAATCCATCATTACAGTGATATAACTAATCCATCATTACAGTGATATAACTAATCCATCATTATAGTGACATAACTAATCCATCATTATTGATATATAACTATTCCATCATTATAGATATATAACTAACCTATCATTATAGTGATATAACTAATCCATCATTATAGTTATATAACTAATCCATCATTATAGTGATATAACTAACCCATCATTATAGTGATATAACTAAACCATCATTATAGTGATATAACTAAACCATCATTGGTGTGATTTAACTAATCCATCATTATAGATATTTAACTAATCCATCATTATTGTGATTTAACTAATATATCATTATAGATATTTAACTAATCCATCATTATTGTGATTTAACTAATCCATCATTATAGATATTTAACTAATCCATCATTATTGTGATTTAACTAATCCATCATTATAGATATTTAACTAATCCATTATTATAGTGATATAACTAATCCATCATTATTGTGATTTAACTAATCCATCATTATAGATATTTAACTAATCCATCATTATAGTGATATAACTAATCCATCATTATAGATATTTAACTAATCCATTATTATAGTGATATAACTAATCCATCATTATAGTGATATAACTAATCCATTATTATAGTGATATAACTAATCCATCATTATAGTGATATAACTAATCCATTATTATAGTGATATAACTAATCCATCATTATAGATATTTAACTAATCCATTATTATAGTGATATAACTAACCCATCATTATAGTGATATAATTAATCCATCATTTAAGTGATTTAATAACTAATTCACAGTTTTAACTAATTCATCATCACAGTGATTAAACTAATTCATCATCACAGTGATTAAACTAATTCATCATCACAGTGATTAAACTAATTCATCATCACAGTGATTAAACTAATTCATCATCACAGTGATTAAACTAATTCATCATCACAGTGATTAAACTAATTCATCATCACAGTGATTAAACTAATTCATCATCACAGTGATTAAACTAATTCTTCATCACCGAGATGTAACTACTCCGTCATTATAGTGACAAAACTAATTCATCAGCACATGATAAGTACATGGTTAAATGTCACTAAATGTCATGTTTTTAATACACATTTCTCTTCCTTTAGAAACTTCAGAATCAATTCACAAAGTTTGTTTTATGTAGCTGAAAAGTTCAAATCTGCAAATGGATTTATGGATGTGTTCCCAGTCAATGGATGCAAATTGTGTTTGCATGTAGATTTAATTCCAAATTGAATTATTTAAAATACTGAGGAAACTGCAGGACTGGATTCTCCCAGGATATGATTGGGTTTGACCTGAGTGTGTTAAACTTTTCATATAGTAGGTAATCATATGGAAGAGATTTTGGTGAATTTATATCATTAAATAGTTATCTATTTGTTTCCTTGGTTTGTTTGGTACATTGTTTTCTTTTTTGTGTTTTTGCTTAAGATCATATTCATAATAATGAGACACCTGAGAACATTTCATTTGAAAAAAATCCCATTTCGCTATTTAAAAATCTTTCGCTTGAGTAAATATGTCCTGGTTGTAAAACTGGTAATTTAACCAAATCACTTAATAACAGCAGTCCTCGTTGCAATAGAGCTGAATGGAGCAATCTGTTCAGTGACTTCAGACTTTTGCGTGACACACTCACACAGTTATTACAAACGTCTACGCCTATGTCGAGCCACAAGAGAAGATGGAGGATAATAGGTGCCATTATTGATTTCCAATGTACGATATTCGTTTCAAGTGTAATTATACTTCTTATAGTGTTTATTTGAGTGTTATTACTCAGATCTCTCACATTGCCTACCTTTAGTACCTAAACATCTTAACAGTAACACTGCAACGGAATATGTTACGATCAGTATCCAGTCCTTCACCTTGTAAGGAGAGGGAAAATAAAGATAAGGGAGTGGTTGTCATTTTATGCAAATATCTGCCACCCATAAAAGCACCATTTAGTCAGAAAAAAAATACATTTAAAATGGTTCTTACAAGCATGTGACTCACATTCCTTACTGAGATTCTGTGTGCAACAAGGCATTACAACTTGGTACCTATGCAATTCCTAACAACAGTATGAAGATAATAAAATCTTAATCTTTCCCTAGCTCGCTTCTAACTGTGCATATTTCTAAATCAGATAATCTGGCAGGTAGGAAAGCTTTATATTTTCATCCATCATATCTGTTAATTACCATTAAATGGGGGTAATTGTCCTTCCTGTCGACAGTAAATTGTGGCTACTTGGTCCCTCCCCCGTAGACAGGGAGACAACGAGCAGACTGACCTTACAAGCATTCTGCTTCAGAATATTAATGAACATCATCATCACTAGACGTCACAGCCTCATGAAAAAGGTAATAAGTCACCCAGACTGTCAAGACTGTTTCTTGAAATGTTAGTGCAACACAACCAACAACTTTCAATGACTATCACTTATCTAGAGGGACATAGATGGTGACATGTTGTTGACAAGGGTCCTTTACTTTCTTACTTTCCTTTAAAAGTACAAATGAAATGGTCATTACATTTTCCTATAATCTATTTCACAGTCCGTATTACTGTATTAATGGTGGTAACACTTGGCACAATATCTAAATAGCCCATTAATTATATATTACACTTGACTCTACCCTGAACCTCTTGATTTTTCCGTTAGACTACTAAAGGGAAAGTATGGTTATTCTGTGTATACTGTACCCCAAATGGCTCAAAGCCATGGAGAAGTATTGCAGTACAAATATGTTCCTTTTAAGTAGACAAGTTATTTTGGAATGTGTGTCCTGGGCTGTCTAGGCTATTCAATTACATCTCGTAGACGTGATTTAAAGTTAGACTAAAGTTAGATTTTATTTGAAATTAACTCTGACTCAAAGCACTATAAGTACTTCTGTAAATACTTGTATAAATACTTCTGTAAATACTTGAAGGTTAGACACCACTGAAATTGAAATGTTGTCAACAGAGTTGGGCAATATCCTAGCTTGAGCCTGTTAGCCATTGTTGGGGTTACAACCGGGCACATACTAACTGACAGACCAATGTAATGTCAGAAAGATTTACTTGAAAGTAAGAAATAGTCATAGTTTATTTGTTTTTATCCAACACTTGTAATATACAGTACATTACATACAGTACCAGTTAAACATCTTTATTTTTTACTATTTTCTACGTTGTAAAATAGTAGTGAAGACATCAGAACTATGAAATAACATATGGAATCATGTAGTAACCAAAAAGTGTTTAACAAATCAAAATCTATGTTATATTTGAGATTCTTCAAAGTAGCCACCCTTTGCCTTGATGACAGCTTTGCACACTCTTGGCATTCCCTCAACCATCTTCATGAGGTAGTCACCTGGAACACATTTAAATTAACAGGTGTGCCTTGTTAAAAGTTAATTTAAAGGAGTTTATTTCCTTCTTCATGCTCCAATCAGTTGTGTTGGTAGGGGTGGTGTCCAGAAAAAAGCAATATTTGGTAAAAGACCATGTCCATATTATGGCAAGAACAGCTCAAATAAGCAAAGAGAAATGACAGTCCATCATTACTTTAAGACATGAAGGTCAGTCCATGTGGAAAATGTCAAGAACTTTGAAAGTTTCTTCAAGTGCAGTCGCCAAAACCATCCAGCGCTATGATGAAACTGGCTCTCATGAGGACCGCCACAGGAAAGGAAGACCCGGAGTTACCTCTGCTGCAGAGGAAAAGTTCATTATACTTATCAGCCTCAGAAAATGCAGCCCAAATATATGCTTTACCATGTTCGAGTAATAGACAAATCTCAACATCAAGTGTTCAGAGGAGACTGTGTGAATCAGGCCTTCATGGGCGATTTGTTGTAAAGAAACCACTACTAAAGGACACCAATAAGGAGAAGAGACTTGCTTGGGCCAAGGAACGAGCAATGGACATTAGACCGGTGGAAATCTGTCCTTTGGTCTGATGAATCCAAATGTGAGATTTTTGGTTCCAACTGGCGTTTCTTTGTGAGACGCAACGTAGGTGAATGGATGATCTCCACATGTGTGGTTCCCACAGTGATGGTGTGGAGGTGCTTTGTTGGTGACACTGTCAGTGATATATCTAGAATTCAAGGCACACTTAACCAGCACGGCTACCACAGCATTCTGCAGCCATACGCCTTCCCATCTGGTTTGCGCTTAGTGGTACTATCATTTGTTTTTCAATAGGACAATAACCCAACACACCTCCAGGCTGTTCAAGGGCTTTTTGGCCAAGAGAAAGATTGATGGAGTGCTGCATCAGATGACCTGGCCTCCACAATCACCTGACCCCAACCCAATTGAGATGGTTTGGGATGTGTTGGACCACAGATTGAAGGAAAAGCAGCCAACAAGTGCTCAACATGTGTGGGAACTCCTTCAAGACTGTTGGAAAAGCATTCCAGGTGAAGCTGGTTGAGAGAATGCCAAGAGTGTGCAAAGCTGCCATCAAGGCAAAGGTTGGCTACATTGAAGAATCTAAAATCTCAAGTAGATTTTGATTTGTTTAACACTTTTGGTTAATACATGATTCAATATGTGTTATTTCATATTTGTAATGTCTTCACTATTATTCTACAATGTAGAAAATTGTACAAATAAAGAAAAACCCTTGAATGAGTAGGTGTGTTCAAACTTTTGACTGGTACTCTACATGTATGCAAATATTTGTGATATACTTATTAAAATATTTATTGTGTTTTGGTCAAGCACAAATGCAGCAGATCTTTAACTTACTTTCCTTGAAGCTGCCTTGGGGGTACACCATTGGAAAAATTTGCTTAATATCCCGTTTACATTGTACAGTTGGCCTACATTCCACTAGTCTTTCAGCAAAACAAGAGTCCAAAAGAATAGAGTCTTTGCCCTCGCAAGAGCTGTCAAAGGAAAGAACATGATTATCTCTGAGAAACATTTCTTCTTTCATAAGCCTGCATTTATCACCTCTCGTTTAGTCCATGTTAATTAATTGGCAGACTTATTACTTCTCCAGCACAATGGTGAAACTCCACTCATCATGTGAAAAGTCCTTGGCACATCATTCAACAAGGAAGGCACATGACAGGAAAGGATGTGCTTCTTTGAACATTAATGGGCTGGTTTCATGGACACATCTTAAGTGTAGTTCCGGACTAAAAAGCTCTTTCAATTGAGATTCTCCATTGAGCATGCTTTTTATTCCAAGACTAGACTTAATATGTCTCCTGGAAACCAGCCATAAATGTATTACGATTCACCCAGATGGACATTTCGGTAGTTTGCTGTGTATTTTAAATTATTTATTTAACTAGGCAAGTCAATGATGTCCTACACCGGCCAAACCCAGACAATTGTGTGCAGCCCAATGGGACTCCCAATCATGGTTGTGATACAGCCCGGATTCGAACCAGGGTGTTTGTAGTGAACCTCTAGCAGATGCTAAGCCACTGTGACACTTGGGGGACCGGCCTCAATTATGAAACTTAGAAAGACCAGCAGGGTATAATCTGGGGAATCTTTTCTGCCATGTAAAGAGTCTGGTATTCAAAAGTTCCCTGAGTTCATGTAAAGAGTCTGGTATTCAAAAGTTCCCTGAGTTCATTAATTAAACTTCATGAAGCTTGGCATACATTTACTAATTCATAGATCTGTTTCTGGCTGCTAATCCCCTCTCTCTTTGTCTGAACCAGAGGTTCATAGCTGTATATTAAAGTAACTGAACCCAGATTTGACCTATAATTAATTACAATATGAGTAAAATAGTTTTCCCTTCAAAAAGGAAAAAGGTCATTTACAGTAAGTAGGTTAAGGATCGGACCCTTTTTTCAATTTTCGCCTAAAATGACATACCTAAATCTCAGAACCTGAAGCAAGGATATACATATTATTGAAACCACTTGAAAGGAAACACTTTGAAGTGTGTGTAAATGTAAAATTAACATAGGAGAATATATATTTTTTTATTTAACCAGGCAAGTCAGTTAAGAACAAATTCTTATTTTCAATGACGGCCTGGGAACAGTGGGTTAACTGCCTGTTCAGGGGCAGAATGACAGATTCTGTACGTTGTCAACTCGGGGGTTTGAACTCACAACCCTCCGGTTACTAGTCCAATGTTCTAACCACTAGGCTACCCTGCCGCCCCAATATAACACATTAGATCTGTTAAAAGATAATACAAAGAAAAAATGTTTTTAAAAATATTTTTATCTGATATCAAATGCAAGAGAAAGGCCAGAATGCGTTATTGCAATTTTAGCGCAATTTAGATTTTGGCCACTAGATGACAGCAGTGTATGTGCTATGGTTTCACTGATCCAATTACATTTACATTTACATTTAAGTCATTTAGCAGACGCTCTTATCCAGAGCGACTTACAAATTGGTGCATTCACCTTATGACATCCAGTGGAACAGCCACTTTACAATAGTGCATCTAAATCTTTTAAGGGGGGATTACTTTATCCTATCCTAGGTATTCCTTAAAGAGGTGGGGTTTCAGGTGTCTCCGGAAGGTGGTGATTGACTCCGCTGTCCTGGCGTCGTGAGGGAGTGTGTTCCACCATTGGGGAGCCAGAGCAGTGAACAGTTTTGACTGGGCTGAGCGGGAACTGTACTTCCTCAGTGGTAGGGAGGCGAGCAGGCCAGAGGTGGATGAACGCAGTGCCCTTGTTTGGGTGTAGGGACTGATCAGAGCCTGGAGGTACTGAGGTGCCGTTCCCCTCACAGCTCCGTAGGCAAGCACCATGGTCTTGTAGCGGATGCGAGCTTCAACTGGAAGCCAGTGGAGAGAGCGGGGAGCGGGGTGACGTGAGAGAACTTGGGAAGGTTGAACACCAGACGGGCTGCGGCGTTCTGGATGAGTTGTAGGGGTTTAATGGCACAGGCAGGAGCCCAGCCAACAGCGAGTTGCAGTAATCCAGACGGGAGATGACAAGTGCCTGGATTAGGACCTGCGCCGCTTCCTGTGTGAGGCAGGGTCGTACTCTGCGGATGTTGTAGAGCATGAACCTACAGGAACGGGCTACCGCCTTGATGTTAGTTGAGAACGACAGGGTGTTGTCCAGGATCACGCCAAGGTTCTTAGCGCTCTGGGAGGAGGACACAATGGAGTTGTCAACCGTGATGGCGAGATCATGGAACGGGCAGTCCTTCCCCGGGAGGAAGAACAGCTCCGTCTTGCCGAGGTTCAGCTTGAGGTGGTGATCCGTCATCCACACTGATATGTCTGCCAGACATGCAGAGATGCGATTCACCACCTGGTCATCAGAAGGAGGAAAGGAGAAGATTAATTGTGTGTCGTCTGCATAGCAATGATAGGAGAGACCATGTGAGGTTATGACAGAGCCAAGTGACTTGGTGTATAGCGAGAATAGGAGAGGGCCTAGAACAGAGCCCTGGGGGACACCAGTGGTGAGAGCGCGTGGTGAGGAGACAGATTCTCGCCACGCCACCTGGTAGGAGCGACCTGTCAGGTAGGACGCAACCAAGCGTGGGCCGCGCCGGAGATGCCCAACTCGGAGAGGGTGGAGAGGAGGATCTGATGGTTCACAGTATCGAAGGCAGCCGATAGGTCTAGAAGGATGAGAGCAGAGGAGAGAGTTAGCTTTAGCGGTGCGGAGCGCCTCCGTGATACAGAGAAGAGCAGTCTCAGTTGAATGACTAGTCTTGAAACCTGACTGATTTGGATCAAGAAGGTCATTCTGAGAGAGATAGCGGGAGAGCTGGCCAAGGACGGCACGTTCAAGAGTTTTGGAGAGAAAAGAAAGAAGGGATACTGGTCTGTAGTTGTTGACATCGGAAGGAATCGAGTGTAGGTTTTTTCAGAAGGGGTGCAACTCTCGCTCTCTTGAAGACGGAAGGGACGTAGCCAGCGGTCAGGGATGAGTTGATGAGCGAGGTGAGGTAAGGGAGAAGGTCTCCGGAAATGGTCTGGAGAAGAGAGGAGGGGATAGGGTCGAGCGGGCAGGTTGTTGGGCGGCCGGCCGTCACAAGACGCGAGATTTCATCTGGAGAGAGGGGAGAAAGAGGTCAGAGCACCGGGTAGGGCAGTGTGAGCAGAACCAGCGGTGTCGCTTTGACTTAGCAAACGAGGATCGGATGTCGTCGACCTTCTTTTCAAAAATGGTTGACGAAGTCATCTGCAGAGAGGGAGGAGGGGGGGATCCAATGAACCATTGCATTACTGTTCAAAGTGTTGTGTCAAGTCTGTCCCCCCAAATGTGCCTAACTGATTTATTGTTACATTTTCAGGTACATAACTGTGCACTCTCCTCAGACAATAGCATGGCATTATTTCAATGTAATAGCTACTGTAAATTGGACAGTGCAGTTAGATTAACATGAATTTAAGCCTTCTGCCCATATCAGATATGTCTATCTCTTGGGAAATGTTCTTGTTACTTACAATGTCATGCTAATCACATTAACGCACGTTAGCTCAACCATCCCGCGGAGAGACACAGATCCCGTAGAGGTTTAAAAAAACAACTTTTTTTGTGTTGAAGTGGTGTGGGCGTATAACGATCATAACAAATATGTATGCCAGTAGACATCCTCTATGAGGAAATAGCAATCATTTTTTAAACAGTCTGTTTGAGATACAAGTTTGAGATGGGGTGATTTAAGTGTTTGTATTTTTCCTCCAATGTATGCTTTGGTCACATACGTGTATAGGGCAAGTCAACAACATTATTTGGGTATGAGTTAACAGAATATGAACTTTTAAAAGTGAGATTTGTTTTATTCTTCATGAGGCTTAATGAGCCATGCTTCCCTAATTAGCTATGCCTTAACATGTGTCAGTATCAATTCCACTGTTGATCAATGGGGTGGAGGCAAGCCATTTCATGTTCCTTGAGGCAAAAGTGTCAGACAAGCACTTAGTGGAAATCCCTAGGTATAATCAGTGAGACCCTTAGGGCTGACAACACAGACAAGACAAACAGACCCATAGCGTGAATGGTTAACAAAGGAGGCAAGGCAGCGATTGTGGATAAGGTCCAGAACAGGTGCCTACATGTGACTGACAAAACCTATTCCTTGGTTGCTAACGAGCAAACCCAATACAATGTCCTTCTTGTGGCAAATTGGCCACACTTTTATCCTGTTGTTCCCGTTAGTACCTGTCTGTTATTGACCATGTCATTGACCATATGTAAAATACTGGAAGATGTAATTGTGAAGCAGTATTATGAGTACACACCAATGTTCCTGTGAAGAAAGCCTTACAGGGTAAGTGTTGACCGATTCCGGTAAAGCTATCATTTACAATTCCAGGAAAATTGTACAGGCAAGGTTGGAATTCATCTGCAGTATGTCATCAAGGTTTTTGCCAGATACTTGATTTTTTAAAGTGAAACAGACACATTACTGCGTGTATAACGATCATGTAATTGGACGCCCTGGATATAGGTAATTAGCGAAGCAACTTGACTATGCGCGCATGCTGCTGCTGTTTTGAATGTAGGTTTGGACCGTGGAGAGTTGTGTTGGAAATGGCACCACCTGGATAATGAGATGCGGAGAGGCATGTGCTGGTATCTAAGCCCGAAGGCTTATCTGCCAGCTGTACCGCATCAGGAGGACACTGTAGAGCGACCACTGTAGTCCACACGGAGCACTGTCTTAGGTCTGACTGTTCTCCTTTTTAACTTGGACTCCAATGTCAAAGTATAGCCTACGTCTAGCCATTTCCCTGCTGGGTTGTTATGCATATCAATTAGACAAAAGGGGTTTAGGTTTGCACTTTGATTGCTTTGACATCCCATTCTACAACGCTGTAGAACATTGCTATTTATCATTGGTGCAATGTAACACAGCTCTAACATAGTCATTGCTATCAGAGTAGATGGTTCAACAAGGAAGAAAGGAGCCGTCATTGTGAACAACAGACCTGCAGTGGTGATGATGGAAAGGCAGCAAAGACCTGTGGGCAGGCTAAAGGTCCTTCATCCTTCAGCTTCATAGTTAGATGACCAGACGCAGGTGTGAGGTTTAGCATTTTCTTTGGATATCCCATTAGCTGTTGAAGAAGCAGCAGCTATTTTTTCCCGGGGTCTTGTAGAGATCAAGGTCATGCTACTCCCTGTTATCACAATCTACATAAAACATGATCTAATGTCCGTATCGGTAACACTTTACATGAAGATGTTTGTGTACCGGTGTAATTATTTCCGTAACAACATTATCTTAACTGTCAACATGTTGTTACTAGAGTGATTACTCCATTACTACACAGGTATAAGAGCACCAGTCACTGGAGTGTTTTGGGACAAATGTTAGGCAAGCAAGATTGTGTGATAAGGACACTGAAAGTAGTAAAACAAAGTGATGTTACTCACATTGGCACAATTACCAGCAATTCATTCCTGAGGTGATAATCATCAGTCATTATTCATGCTTGGTTTGTAAAAATATCCCTCATACACTATCACTATGCCTGGCACATGACAAACTGATAATGCCTGAACGTTCCTTTAGTCATTTAAAGTCTAAAGATAGGTTAGATACAGGCAGCTGCTCCACTTGAAATGTTCCAGGGACAGATTTATTTTGTTTCTATATATTGTGCATATTGTCTCTAAATCAGCTTCCGCGTCCAGGGTAATATTCTGTGTG